>NW_003852715.1:406095-407480 GCF_000181295.1 Otolemur garnettii
GTCTCCTGCCTCAGCCTCCCAAGTAGCTGGGACCACAGGCACCCACCACAATGCCTGGCTATTTTTTGGTTGCAGCCATCATTGTTGTTTGGAGGCCCAGGCAGGATTCGAACCCACCACCTTAGGTGTATGTGGCTGGTTCCTTAGCCACTTGAGCCACAGGCGCCAAGCCCTCACTCTTGGTCTTAAGCGATTCTCTTGCCTCAGCTTCCCCATTAGCTGGGACTACAGGTGCCCACCACAACACCTGTGATAACCAAGCCGTGTACCCTTGAAAAAGAAACTTCCTTTAAATCCATTAGTCCTAGCCCCATCAAGGGTGGGGAGGAGAACTTTGAGAAGAGGCCTGAAGATAAGGCAGTGCATAGGGAGGGGGAAGAACTATGAGGAGAAACTTGAGATAAGAAAGTGAGTAGGGAGGAGAGGTTTGACATACTCCCGTCCCTCTTGTACTACACAATTCCCCCCACCCAGGGCTAACCACAATGATTCAGCTTCTGTATCTCTGCCTGCTTGCTATGATGCAGAAATAGGGTATAAAGACCCATTTGATCTGTCATTTGAGGTCATTTGCCTCCTAAGGCACCCCCTGCAGGTGTAATAAATTTCTATTTGCATAAAAGTGGGGTCCATGTCTCCTTCTCAGCTGTGTGAGTCATAAAATCTGGAGGCCCCAGCGAGATTATTGGACCCTGCTGCCTGAGCCCACCACCAGCCGACAGCTCCAGGGGAAGACCTTGGAGAGATGCTCTCCACTCCTGGTTCCCTTGAACCATGGATTAAAGGCACAGGCTCCCAAAATTTTCTGATTTGGTAAGTGGTGGTTTTCCCTGGATTTCTGTGGATCTCTAGAGAATCTGAGGGGGAACAATAGGCTGGGCAATGCAGCCTGAGATGCCTATTCCCAAGGCAATGAGAGACATCCCCCTGTCTTTTGGTTTGGCCAGTCTTTTGTTGGCCAGTCTTATGTAATATTTTGAGACTGGTTTTGGTTTATTTGAGGCTGGTTTTGGTTTAGGTTATGGTTGTCAGTCTTCCTTTAATAGGCTAGTTTTTATATGTTCTATGTCCTGTATGAATGAGTAAGGATTTTTGCCTTTTATCTGTGTTTTGTATATATCTCTAATGAATCTGAGGCAGAGGGGAGATGCCTCCCTGTCTCACTGGCTTGCAGCCCCTTATTAGACTGTTCTGGTATTAGCAGTCTTCTAGACTGTTTGGATTTGCAGTCTAGTCCTGTTTGGTATTTGCAGTCTTCTATTGGGTTGTTTTGTTTTTTTCGCAGTCGACTGTGCTGGTTCTGGTTTGTGTGTCTTTTTTTTTTTTTTTTTTTTATTGAATGGTAACTGTGTACATTGATTCAATGACATAGTTCATAAAGGAAA
>NW_003852715.1:408940-410288 GCF_000181295.1 Otolemur garnettii
AAAAAAAAAAAAAAAAGACCCTCTCTTTCCAGCAATTAAAAGGTTAATACAAAGTTTGTTAAAATTTTTTTTCCTAACTTTTTGTCTGCTAAAAGCCATGGTTGCTAAGTTACAAATAGCCTTGAGATAAGGTACCAGCTCTCAGCAGAAGACCCAACATCAATTACTCATCATTTACATTTGAAACTAAAGAAAAAAGAAACAGTCCTTTTTACTTTTTGAAACAGCAGCTGCTTGACATGTATTCTGCCAATCCTCAGGTGCTCTCTCAGGGGGCAAGCTGTGATCTCTCTGAGGGGAGGCGCCCCTGGAAACATCCCAGGGTCCTCAGGAAATCCACTGACGGTCACTTCTAAATTTACTTGTAAAACAACCTCCGGAGGTAAGCCACTTTGATATTTATTTTTGGCTAGTGTCTGCAAACATTAATTAACTATTAATGTTATTTTTGTTATATTTATTTGTTGTGAATTATTGTGAAGATACGTAACTATCCATTGGATTCATTTGTTGTAATTTATGTTAAGAACCTCTAAGGAAAGGCCAAAGAGACAGAAACTTTAGACAGGGACCCAGGGTTGCCAGGCCATTAGCCTGTCAGGGACTCCCAGAAATGTGTGTCAACACCCAGAAACACCATTGAAATAAAAGCGAGGGTCCAATCAAACCCTAAGGTGTTAGAGTACTCACAGGCCTTGAAAAGTGTATAAAAGTGTGTTCTGTTTCTGGTTCTGGGAGTACAAGAGAGTGAGAGTAAGTGAAAACTATTAGATTTCATCCATATCGGGCCTATGTCTGTTCTGTCATTTTGTGTCATTTGTTCAGTGTTTGTTAGAGGATTGGTCTTGGCCTGAAACAAACAGTTCTGGAGACATTTGTGAGTTGATTGTGAATCTTTTCCTTCAAGGGGCTCTTCAAGACTTTGCTCCTTCTGAAATCGCTTTATTTACCTATCTGTTCTTATGTGGCCTACACCCTTCACCGCCTGGTGCACCTTTGGCCTGGCAATCATTGGTCTCTTCATCCTTATTATTGGTACTGGGCTTGGTAGTGCTACCTCTCTGGACTGGTCCACCAGGGAACATGTGGCCTTGACTTATTTTTACCTCTTTTTGGTAACCTTGTTCATACTTCTTGTTCATACCAGAGAATTTTTCCCAGCTAGTTCTAATTCTTCTGTGTCTCCCTAGATCTTTGATGTCCTACCATGGCCAGAGTTTGGAAACTTTGGACCCCTCCTTTTTCCGTCATCTAGAAAGACTCTTCCATCAGAGCTTCTAGCCCTCTCCTTCTCCTAGTCTAAGAAAGTCTCTATTGCAGGAAGTAAAAACACTCTTTTTTTTTTTTT
>NW_003852715.1:410498-411787 GCF_000181295.1 Otolemur garnettii
GGCTATTTTTTGGTTGCAGCCGTCATTGTTGTTTGGCAGGCCGGGCTGGATTCGAACCCACCACCTTGGGTGTACGTGGCTGGCGCCTTAGCCACTTGAGCTACAGGCGCCAAGCCAGTAAAAACACTCTTAAACTGTATAAAGATCCCAGCAACTTACCTCTTCTGTTTTCCCACTGATTCTGTCTTACATAGCCATTCGAGTGAAAAATCAAAGCTGCCTAGATTAAGAAACGAGTTAGAATGTGTGCATGTAAATGCTTGGAAACTAACTAAAATGAATAACAGTATACTTCTTAGTAATCTTGAAAAAGCAGCAGGCAGCTGTGAGAAACTAAAGATACAAACAAACTACACTGAGCTAAATTAACCTTGATAAAAAAAGGGAACTCTGTAAATAACAACACCAAGCTGGCTTCTCACATCAGTAGCTATAATTATATAGCTGATATTAAACTGAAAAAGAAAAGAAAAAAGAAGAGTATGAGAAAAATTAGAAAAAAGAGTTTCCTAGAACTCAGCACTTTATACCTAAAAACACCTAAGTTCTTGACAACAATTAAGAGTTCCTTCCTCTATATTGTTGATATAAGTGTCTGTCTGTTTTAATTCACTGTTCTCCTGCAACACTCGGGTTCTCTGATAAAAGTGCCCCACAACACCCTGACTAACACCATTCCTTAAGTGCCTTCCCGTACTGATTACACAGAAATGAGGACTTCAGCAGAGTGATGGGAGGTTCCATGGTGATTCTCTGTGACAGCAACTCACCAATAGAGGAATAAACATGCAGGAAAAAAGCAGGCTGTGACAATAAACCTATTATTGTAACTCCAACTCTGAAGTAAAGGGTAAAATTTCCAGATGTTCTAGTTTTATTACTGAAATTTCTTCAGTAAATCTTTGGTTTCAGAAATTTGAAAATTGAGCCCATGGGCCACAGATCAGTAATAAAATAAGATTATACGAAACTGAAAAATACGCAGAGGGAGTAGAAAATGCCAGAGCTATTAGCAGAGTGGCCATGCCTTGGAGAGTGTTGCAGTTCAGGCATTCTGGTGAGCTCTGAATGGCCCTTGAAATTCTGAGAGAGAAAGTGTAAATCTTATGTTTTTTAGGGCTGTGTCCATATCAGCAACAAGTCCCCCAAATAAACAGCCTCTGGAAGGAAGGAGGAGGCCCAGATTGGAGGTTTCCTGCATGTATCCTTTGTCTAAGGATAAATAATCAGCCCTAAAAGATATTTTAGCTAAGACTTAGTATATAAAAAAATACCTTTACAAACTAAAT
>NW_003852715.1:414339-416415 GCF_000181295.1 Otolemur garnettii
AAGAATATGGGGAGGGGGTGGGGGAGGGGAGGGGAGAGGGACAGATGGGTGGTGGGAGGGTGACTGGAAAGATCACCTATATGGTCTGTCTAATAAGGGTACAGTGAACTTTTCTAGAACTAGAGTATAAATGTTTTAACACAATAACTAAGTAAATGACACAAAGTCTATGTTAATCAGTTTGATGAAAATATTTCAAATTGTATATGAAAACACTACACTGTACCCCATGTTTGCATTAATGTATACAGCTATCATTTAATAATTAAAAAAAAAAAGAATCTGTTTCGTTCTATAGGACATGATAAAGACACTGGTTATTTTACCAAGGCTTAGGCTGGAATAATATTTCCAGAGGTATCTAGACTGTGTTAAGGAATTAAGATTGATTTTATAAAGCCAATGAACAGCCCCTTGAAAAAAATGGCCAGATGCCTATCAGTAATGTTTCCTGATCTGTGGCAAGTAACGAAGGTTGCTTTCTGACAGGTCTGAGAATTGAAATGTGCTGGGGAACCTCAAAAGAAGTGGAATTAACCCAGTACATAGAGGTAACTGATGGCACAGATGACACAGATAAAACCTGGGCTCAAGAAGGCTTTTAAGAAAGTCAGGCCTAAAAATTATTTACAAAATATTCCAGCAAAGCCAATTCTAAAGGAGAGCCTGAATGGCTAATAATAAATTATTCTTATTATACTGTATACAAATAATCAAACCCAATATACTAAAGGTACAGTTTATTTTGGCAACTAAGTTAGTTCTACTGTAATTTGTCTTTGGGGGAAAAGGAAATCAGAGAGAGAAAAATAGTTCCAAAAAAGGAGGCTATAGCCCACCTGTATTAAGTCTCAACCTTGCTATACTGTCAACTGATAAAGTAAGACATAACTGTTTTACTAAACTGATCTGTTAAATAAGACTAAGGAACTAGCCCAAAAATATGTAAAAGTTTTTGAATACATCTTCATTCTACTGTAATATGAATACACAGTAATTATATTCACCCTGAGGCCTTAAAACTAAATGAAAGTCACCTGTTGACTATACTAAAAAAATGTGCAATATTAAATATTATCTGCTATGTCTAAATGTTGCCCAGAAAAATCATCCCATGTTTTAAGTTGCTACTCTGGTTTATATTTGACAATGGACTAGCCTTCATAGCAGAAATAATAGCTAAAGTTTTAAATATCTGCCTCAAAACTATATATAACGTATAAGCCTCAAAGCTTAAACAAAGTAAAGTACATAAACAGGGCCATAAAAACAAGAATCTGTAAACTCTGCCAGGAAGCAAACTTAATTAAATATAGGCCTTTAGAGGCCCCTATCAATCCTCTGCAATTTAGCAGGGACTCCTAAAAGAACTGAACAAGACTAAATTAAAGAGGCAAAAACTCTAAAAAAAATAGCAAAAAATAATTAACTGTGTTCCGTTTAGTCTTTTGTATCTGTACATTCTTTCTCTGAAAGATCAAAGGAACCAAGTCTAAGTCCAGGATCAGAACCCGTTCCCCCTCAAACCAAGGTAAAAAGTACTTTACACCATCATTCTGACCACATGCACGGCAGTGAGAATGAAAAGAATCCTCAACTGGAGTCATCACAGCTGAATGAATAGAGCTTCACTGCCCCTTGAAAAGTAAAGATGGCTTGGCGCCTCAAGTGGCTAAGGCGCCAGCCACATACACCTAAGGTGGTGGGTTCAAATCCAGCCTGGGCCCGCCAAACAACAATGACGGCTACAACCAAAAATTAGCCAGGCGCTGTGGTGGGCATCTGTGGTCCCAGCTACTTAGGAGGCTGAGGCAGGAGACTCGCTTGAGCCCAGGAGTTGGAGGTTGCTGTGAGCTGTGATGCCACAGCACTGTACTCATGGGGATAGCTTGAGGCTCTGTCTCAACAAAAAAAAGAAAAAGAAAAGTAAAGATAAAGACACCCAACATGGGCTCGGCGCCTATAGCTCAACCGGCTAAGGCGCCAGCCATGTATACCTAAGGTGGTGGGTTCGAATCCCCAGCCCGGACCCGCCAAACAACAATGATGGCTGCAACCAAAAAAAAATAGCCGGGC
>NW_003852715.1:416738-420445 GCF_000181295.1 Otolemur garnettii
GGGGGGGGGATATCACACAGGGAAAAGTAAACTCAGATGAATCAAAGATTTGATTCTCTGTCAAAACCAGGGGGAATGTGATAACCAAGTCCCCTACCTGTGAAAAAGAAACTTCCTTTGAATTCATTACTCCTAGCCCCATCAAAGGTGGGGAGGAGAACTTTGAGAAGAGGCCTGAAGATAAGGGAGTGCATAGGGAGGGGGAAGAACTATGAGGAGAAACTTGAGATAAGAAAGTGAGTAGGGAGGAGAGGCTTGAGGTCCCCCTGTCCCTGTTGTACTACACAATTCCCCCCACCCAGGGCTAACCACAATGATTCAGCTTCTGTATCTCTGCCTGCTTGCTATGATGCAGAAATAGGGTATAAAGACCCACTTGATTTGTCATTTGAGGTCATTTGCCTCCTAAGGCAACAACCTCCTGCAGGTGTAATAAATTTCTATTTGCATAAAAGTGGGGTCCATGTCTCCTCAGCTGTGTGAGCCATAAAACACCTGTGTAATTTTTTGCTGCAGTTGCCAGTGTTGTTTTAGTAGGCCCTTGCCTGGTTTGAACCTGACAGCCTGAATGTATGTGCCTGGCACACTACTGACTGGGTTACGGGAGCCTCCAATGTCTGGCTATTTTTAGAGATGAGGTCTCAATCCGGTTCAGGCTGGTCTCGAACCTATGAGGTCAAGAAATCTACTGCTTCAAACTCAAAGTGCTGGGACGACAGGTGTGAGCCACCATGCTCAGTTGTCCCTGTCAACTTGTAGGAACAGAACAGGTTATGGAATATTTGATATAAAGGGCCTTTGTCTGGTTTTGGCAATTATATGGCTTGATACTATCACATAACTAAGTACGTCCAGACTTTTGGTCTCTCCTAATGTAATCATCAACGCCTGGCAGTTTAAAACAGAGAGAGAGTGAACTATCCCAAGTTGTGCAGGCCTGGTCTGTAGGCTATTCAGAACATATGGTGACTTGACAAGTATTGTCAATAGGAAGGTTAGTGTCAGCACCATGCATGATCTCTGTGAGAGGGGTAAGAATGTCATCTGAGGAATCAAACCATAGGGTTTGATCACAGTATTGTTATAGGATATCACCTAGAAAAGATACACCATCATTTTGATTTTCAATGCACAGGGGGAAATTCTTTTCTAGTGAATTTACCTGAGCAAAAGAGAGCTCTTGAGTTTCCACAGAACATTTTCTATGTCTAGTTGACTAATACCAGGTGAAAACATGTGTTGCTTCTTCTCTGGCTATGGATGCCACATCCTATGATACACCTATTTTCCATCTATTTTCCATCTATTTTCTAGGCACACATATTAGCAGCAATAAAAATAAACTCTGGGTCCTTTGCATGATCTAGATGTTGGCATAACCAGC
Organism: Otolemur garnettii; assembly: GCF_000181295.1. NCBI lineage: Eukaryota > Metazoa > Chordata > Mammalia > Primates > Galagidae > Otolemur > Otolemur garnettii. The sequence continues at coordinate 418,123 of NW_003852715.1, forward strand.
AATCAGACTGATTAGTCAGTGTGGCCAGGGTTTGAAAGACTGGTACAAAGGGGTGCTGGCTCTGTGCTTAATCTCCTGGAAAAACAGTAAGGGTTAGTAAGAGTAAGGCAAAGTTTGCAAGAAGGGCTATAGTGGAAGATAAAAGAGAGAATGAGATAGATTGAGGCAACTTTTACTCAGCCTCTGTTGTGTTATTTCTGAAAGTGGGGGGTGCTTAAAGGTAAAATTGTTTAAAAGTGACCACTGGGGAGTTTAAAAGGCAAGGAATATAGATTTAAATGAGGTTTCTTGATCTGTGATCTTGGGAAATAGCTGTCTACTTCCTGGAGTCATCTGCTTCAGAAGCCTGGGGATTGGTCTTGGAAAGTTTTACTTTCAGCTCACCTGTAGAGGTCGTCCTTCAACTTTCTCTGTATTTGGGCATGGCTTATGTGATTCCAAGAGGGTTTTTTCTTTTACTTTTATGGCAGTGTAGGTGGTTAACAGTAGTTCATCAGGGCCTTCCCAGCAGGGTGACAGTGCATGTTTTCTTCTAAAAATTTTGATCATCTAAAAACACAATCTCCTGATTGAAAAGGATGGCAAGGCTTATCAGTTGGTGAAGACCATGCTTTTTTCACCTGTTGATAATATGCTTCAAGTACATTAATCAGTGTCTGTATATAGCTAGTCATGGTATCAAATTGTTCACTCAGATGGTTATACTTTCCAGTCAGCCCAGGAGGTTTAGGGGTGCCAGTAGACATAGGGTGACCAAACACTATTTCAAAGGGTGTTAATCCATGTGTTATATTTCGGGTATTATGGACTTTTATAAGGGTGAGAGGTAATGCTTCTGGGCATTTACGTCCAATGTCTTGACATGTTTGTGCCAAATTTCTCTTTATGTCTAGGTTTTTACATTCTACCTGTTGTGAGGATTGAGGATGATATGGGGTACGAAATTTTAATGAGTACCCCAGAGTCTTTGCAAGTAGATAGTTTATTTATAATGTAAAAGTGTTCCTTGGGTGGTGTCCATAGCTCAGTGTTTAGGGTGCTGGCCATCTGCATCAGGGCTGTTGGGTTGGAACCCAGCAAGGGAGTGCTAAACCAACAAACAAAATAGCCCTGTGTAGTGGCAGGTGCCTGTAGTCCCAGCTACTAGGGAGGCTGAGGCAAGAGAATGGCTTGAGACCAAGCCTTTGAGGTCACTGTAAGGTATGAGGCCACAGCACTCTATAGAGGGTGACAAAATAAAAAAAAAAGAAAGAAAGAAAGAAAAGAAAAAGAAAAGAGAAGAAAAGAAATGTGTTCCTTGATCTGATTCAATCCATAAGGGTATACCAAATCAAGGAATAATTTCAGGTATCAATTTCTTTAGTACTGTCAGAGCATCTGCACATCTGGTTGGGTAACATTCAGTCCACCCACTAAACATACAGACAATAACTAAGCAGTGAGAAAAGCCTAAAGCTGGAAGTAAATCCATAAAATCGATTGGGAGTGCCACAAATGGCAACATGGGTCTTTGGGGACTCCGTAGAGATTATTGGTCTCCTCCAGAGATTTGGTGAGATTTACAAATAGTATACTGGGAAATAATTTGGTCAGAAATTCTGTTCATCCCAGGGCAGTATCAACTATTTTTTAGTTCCTTAATTATCCCCATTTGCACATAGGTCCCATTTGGTGAGGGCTAAGTGCAAGCAAAACATTAAAGGAAAGGGGGCCACGGTGAGTCCATTTGGTCCAACATATAATCCATTCGATAACCGTTAGCACCATTCTGTATCCGTTTATCTTTTTCAGTCTGTGGGGTATTAATCTGATGATCAATGGTGCCAGATAAGGATACGGGAAGGTATTAAGTTGAATGGAAAAAGGATAAGGGGGACAATTTCAGCAGCATGTTTTGCAGCTCTGCCTGCTCTATCATCTGTTTCTTCAATTTGGGCTGGACAATGAATAATAGTAACCTTAGAGAGGAGGTGAATGGCTGTAATAGGGAAGTAATTATAGACCCATTGGCAATAGGGGTGCCAGCTGACATTAAAAAACCACAAGACTGGCTCGGTGCCTGTGGCTCAAGTGGTTAAGGCACCAGCCACATACACCTGAGCTAGCGGGTTCAATTCCAGCCTGGGCCTGCCAAACAGCAATGATGGCTGCAACCAAAAAAATAGCCAAGTGCTGTGGCAGGCACCTGTGGTCCTAGCTACTTGGGAGGCGGAGGCAGGAGACTAGCTTGAGCCCAGGAGTTGGAGGTTGCTGTAAGCTGTGATGCTATGGCACTCTACCCAGGGTGACAGTTTGAGGTTTTGTCTCAAAAAAAAAAAAAAAA
>NW_003852715.1:420815-422158 GCF_000181295.1 Otolemur garnettii
CAGTTTGAGGTTTTGTCTCAAAAAAAAAAAAAAAAGAAAGAAAAGAAAAAAAAGACTGCTTGGTAGAAAGAATATTTTGATCCCATTCATGATCAGGAAGTATGAAAGGAGGCCTTTCCTCTATCTACATAAAACCTGAGTAACATGATTGGGAATCAGAAGGGGTTACTGACTTCCTTTTTACATGCTATAGATCTGGCCCCAAAGTCATTTGAATCAGGATGCCTGTCTCTGAGGTTAATCTATAGATAAATCTGTTTCCACCCATCTACACACATTCCCCCCTAGCACCTATACTTTCCACATTCTCCCCTCTCTCTTCCAAAAGGCATCTATAAAAGTCTCTGACTCACTGAGACTTTGGATAATCATTCTTGTGTTTACCCCCATGTGCATGGTATTTTGAAATAAACCTTTCTCTTTTTTAAGAGACAGTCTTTATGTCACCCCAGGTAGAGTGCCATGGTGCCACAGCTCACACCAAACTCTAACTCTTGGGCTTAAGTGATTCTCTTGCCTCAGCCACCCAAGTAGCTGGGACTGCAGGCACCCACCACAATGCCTGGTGATTTTTTGTTGTAGTTCTCATAGTTGTTTGGCAGGTCTGGGCTGGGTTGGAACCTGGTGTATGTGGCTAACACCCTAGCCGCTGACCTAGAGGTGCTGAGTCTCCAGCTCACTTGTGAAACAGCTAGTGCCAGCCAAGGGAAAACCAGAGGACACAGAAAGCCGAGTCTTACTTCTCACCTCCCCCAACATCTGGTTTGTGCAAGTTTCCTATCGTCAAGTAGAAAATGGACTTCAAATGGAATGTGTACCCCTGGGGATACAGGCAGAGACACAGAGTACAATACAGAGTAATTGTACATTAAAGGTACAATAATTTAAAAAATGTAAGGGTTAGGGACCATCAGATGAATGCCAATACTATTTCATTTGCAACCCTTAGGTGTTGGACAATAAGTTTTCATTTATTCCAGGCTTTTCAATGAAAAGAATAGGGGTGTTGCCAGGGCAGGGTGGCTCACACCTGTCACCCCAGCACTTGGGAGGCTGAGGCAGAGCTCAAAGGATCAAGAAAGCCTGTGCCCCAGCTAGACTTCATCTCTAAAAAAGAGCTGGGCACAGTGGTGGGCACCTGCAGTCCCACCTACTTGGGAGACTGAGGCAAGAGAATTGATTGAGCCGAAGAGTTTGATGTTGCTGTGGCACTCTATAGAGGGTGACCAAGTGAGACACTATCTCCAAAAAAAAAAAAAAAAATGGCTCAAGCTGCTGAGGCACCAGCCACATACACCTGAGCTGACGGGTTCAAATCTAGCCCAGGCCCACCAAACAACAAT
>NW_003852715.1:424581-425631 GCF_000181295.1 Otolemur garnettii
CTGCCTTCTTGGCCTTCAATGCCTTTGCTTTGGGAGGGGCGGGAGCTTCCTTCTTTGCCTTCGGTACCATCTTGTGAAAAGCAACAATTTTTGTAAAGTTTGAGATTTTTTTAAATTTGCCTGAACACTGGTCTTTTGAGAGGGCAAAACTGAGTAGTACTCCCTTAAGTTAGCCTGTTCAGTAGAAAAGGGTCTACCTGTAGATATACACTTCACACACTGCTTGGTAGATGCCTACCTATCTTCTAGAAATCATACACTGGAAAAAAATTAATGGGCCTCCAAGAAGGGACCTGAATATTTTGCTTACATAACTCTGCAAAGGATGGGATAGACATATAAGCAATGTGATTACTGTGACTGGACAGGGCAGGGTGGGTGTGAGATCTAGGTTTCTGAGAGGTACCTGAAGTCTGATAAGTTCATCCACCACCGTCAGGGATCATTGATCCCCACTAATAATCCAATTGTCCAGGCTTTGAGTCTCCAAATTGAACACAGGTGAGCAGAACACCAGCCTCTTCCTCTGGCCTGCACCAAGGAGAAGATACCTTGGGGCTGAGCTCGATAAGCAGGGATGTGGAGCCAGGACAAGTGGCAGGTCGGCAGTGCCCATAGCTTGCTAGGTAGGGTGCCGGCTATGTACACCAAGGCTGGTGGCTTCAAGCCCGGCCTGGGCCTTCTAAACAACAAAGACAACTGAAACAAAAAAATAGCCCAGTGTTGTGGTGGGTGCCTGTAGTCCCACCTACTTGGTTGGTTGAGACAAGAGAATCCCTTGAGCCCAAGAGTTGGAGGTTGCTGTGAGCTGTGATGACACAGGACTCTACAGAGGGTGACATATTGGTAACTCTGTCTCAAAAAAAAAAATTAAAAAAAGATAAGTGGCCGGTAATGGGTGGGCTGGGCCTGCACCGGGGAATGACGTTAGCACCTGGGTATGGGCCAGGCACATACCAGGGCTACTTCTACTTTAACTTCTTTTTTGTTTTTTGAAACAGAGTCTCACTTTGACCCTCCCTACCCCCATCCCCACCCAGAGTGCCATGG
>NW_003852715.1:426093-427617 GCF_000181295.1 Otolemur garnettii
TCTTTTTTTTTTTTTTTTTGAGACACAGTCTCAAGCTGTTACCCTGGGTAGAGAGCCATGACATCATAGCTCACAGCAACCTCAAACTCTGGGCTCAAGCAATAATCTTGCCTCAGTTTTTCTATTTTTTAGTAGAGATGGGGGCTTGCTTTTTGGTCAGACTGGTGTCAAAGTCGTGAGCTCAAGCTATCGACTAGCCTCGGCCACCCAGAGTGCTAGGATTACAGGCCTGAGCCACTACCCCGTCAGACCTAGTCTCTATTAAAAGGAGAAAAACTGCCGCTATCCCAGCTTGGTGGCTCACGCCTATAATCCTAGCACTCAGGAGGCTGAGGAGGGCAAATTGCCTGAGCTCACAGGTTCAAGACTAGCCTGAGCCAGAGTGTGACTTCATCTCTAGGCATTGTGTCAGGCCCCTGTAGTCCCAGCTACTTGGGAGGCTGAGGCAAGAGAATCGCTTAAGCCCAGGATTTTCAGGTTACTGTGAGGTATGACTCCACGGCACTCTACCCAGGGCAACAACTTGAGACTCTCAAAAATAAATAAATAAAATAAATAAAATGTCCTATGTAACAAACAAAGCTTCTTACCCAAACAAAAACAGTTGCTCTGTATTGCTTTCCTGTTACCTCGTTAACTGTGCACATAAAATATTCAACTACTTTTGGAGGATGGTTTTTTCCTCAACATAATTTTTGCCTCTCAGATTCATTCAGATTCCTCAATCATTTCTAAGATCCTTTTTTTCTCCCTGGTCCATTCATTCTCTCTAATCATTTTTTTTTTGTTCTCCAAGAAAATGGTCTAAATTCCCATGTCTTTGTTCTTTAATGAAGAAGAATGTTTAAACACCTTTACCCCTGTGGGAAGTTGGTGTAATGTTTTAGAAATTTCCTCCCACAGGTAGTACATTAATAGTCTCAGCTACTTGGGAGGCCTGAGGACCGCTTGAGCCTAGGAGTTGGAGGTTGCTGTGAGCTATTTGACATTCCTACACTGTAGTCTGGGGCAATAGAGTGAGATACTGTCCCCAAAATAGTTATTTAACCAAAGCATATACTTGTCAATTGTTTTATTTTTGCATCTCCACTCTTTGGGTAAATTTCACATTAATATGAGGGTAGAAATGATTAGATGACATTGTGTTTTGTGGTCAAGTCCCTGTTGCAGATTTGCCTCTCACCCATTGTACATGTGCCATATACCCTTACATTGTGTCCATTAAGTGAGAGCACACCAATCTCCCTACCTCCTCCCCTCTAGTTTTTATATTATTTCACTATAAGACCAACTATTCTAACACTCTGAGAGGTTTGGGACTGAAAGGTTATTCCGAGGGCAACAGGGTAGGACTCTGTCTCTACCAAAAAAAGAAAAGGAAATGCCAGCTTCTGTTTCTTGGAAGTCCTTGCTGCTCAATTTGTTCCTCTTAAATTATGGACAAAGGATCTCCTAGTATCATCTGCCCCGTCTCTCCTTAGCCCTACCTAACAGGATAAACACAACTTTAAGGCTCTGAGGGCT
>NW_003852715.1:427767-428814 GCF_000181295.1 Otolemur garnettii
CAGCTACTTGGGAGGCTGAGAAAGGAGACTCGCTTGAGCCCAGGAGTTGGAGGTTGCTGTGAGCTGTGATGCTATGGCACTCTACCGAGGGGGACAGCTTGAGGCTCTGTCTCAAAAAAAAAAAAAAAGGCTCTGAGACCTGACTGACATTCATAAAGTATTTCTTCCATTTGAATTAGGATCGGAAAAGTGTGATATATTTAAATATACTGTGACACTTTTTTTTTTTCTAGAGAGATAGTCTCACTTTATCACCCTTGGTAGGGTGCCGGGGCATCGCAGCTCACAGCAACCTCCAACTCCTGGGCTTAGGTGATTCTCTTGCCTCAGCCTCCTGAGTAGTTGGGACTACAGGCACCTGAGACAATGCCTGGCTATTTTTAGTTTGCAGTTTGGCTGGGGCCAGGTTTGAACCCGCCACCCTCAGTATATAGGGCCACTGCCCTACTCACTGAGCCTCAGGCATCACCAGATATTTTCACAGTGTTAACATATGTAGTATATCTTCATGAACTGAAGATATGAACTTATGTACTGAAATGAGTGCTGGTTATAGGATTGGACACTTCTCATCTGTAGGGAATTTCTGTGTTATAAATTTTTTATTTATACAATGGTATAAGGATTAAACAGCTATCAATCTTTTCATATTTGTAGAGTTTTTCTTCAACATGAATTCTGTTGTGTATAGAAAACAGTGCCTACTGCAATGAGGCTTTGCCACATCTTCACATTGTTCCCATTTTTCCTGCTATGATTTCTCTTATGTTTGATAAGACTGGGGACCACTGAAAATCTTTGCCACATTATTCACATTTGTAAGATTTCTCTCCAATGTGAATGTTCTTATGTTTAGTAAGGTTTGCGCTCTGGTTAAAGTCATTGCCACACTGTTCACAATTGTAGGGTTTCTCTCCAGTTTGAATTATTTTCTGCTTAGCATGCTATGAACACGAGGTAAAAGCACTGCCAGTCTCTATATGAGGGGGTTTCTCTCCTGTGTGATTTCTTCTATGTACAGTGAGGATTGAATTTAAGAGTTTGCCC
>NW_003852715.1:429019-431138 GCF_000181295.1 Otolemur garnettii
TTGCTTGGCGGGCCCGGGCTGGATTTGAACCTGCCACCTTAGTTGTATGTGGCTGGCGCCTTAGCCACTTGAGCCACAGGCGCCAAGCCCCCACTGTTCATATTTATAAGGTTTCTGTCCAGAATAAGTTCATAAATGTCTAGAAAGGTTCACAAACAAACTAAAGGCTCTGCCACATTTTTGACCTTTGTAGAGTTTCTCTCCACAACAAATATGTACTACTAATGACCTATGTTAAAAAGCTTTAAGGTATTTTTTAAATTTGTATGGTTTATGTCCAAAGTAAATTCTTTGATGTTCAGAAAGGCATGAGTACCAGTTAAAGGCTTTGCCACATTCTTGACATTTGCACAGTTTCTGGCCATAGTGAATTCTTTGCTGTTCAGAAAGATGTGAAGGCTTTGCCACATTCTTCACATTTGCCACATTTGTCACATGTGCCACATGTGCCACATTTGCCACATTTGCTGAGTAAAGGCTTTGCCACATTCTTCACATTTGTAGGATTTTTCTCCAGAGTGAATTGTTTTATGTACAGAAAGGCTTGAGTACTGGTTAAGAGTTCTGCCAGTGGTGGCTTATGGCACCAGCCCCCTATGCTGGAGGTGGTTTATTTAAACCAAGTCCCTGTGGAAAAAAAATGCAAAAATAAATAAATAAAATAAAACATAAATATAAAAGTTCTGCCAGATTCTTGACCTTTGTAGGGTTTCTCTCCAGGGTAAATTCCATGACGTACAGAAAGGCTTGAGTAATGGCTAAAGGCTTTGCCACATTCTTGACATTTGTAGGGTTGCTCCCCACAGCAAATTCTTTTATGTACAGAAAGGCTTGAGTACTAGTTAAAGGTTTTGCCATATTCTTCTTCTTCTTTTTTTTTTTTTGGTAGAAATATATTCTCATTTTTGTCACCCTCAATACAGTGCTATGGCATCACACGGCTCACAGCAACCTCCAACTCCTGGGCTTAGGATTCTCTTGCCTCAGCCTCCCAAATAGCTAGGACTACAGGCACCCTCCACAATGTCCTGCTAAGTATTGCCATATTCTTGACATTTGTAGGGTTTCTCTCCAGAGTGAATTCTTCAATGTTCAGAAAGGTGTGAGTGCTGGTTAAAGGCTTTGCCACATTCTACACATTCCTAGGGTTTCTCTCTAGAGCGGAGGTTCTCAAAGTGTGGGTCAGGACTCACAGGAATAGTTTAAAGGGCTGAGGCATTGGGAAGGTTGAGAACCACTGCTCCAGAGTGAGTTCTTTTATGTCTAGTAAGGGATGAACTAATATGAAAGGCTTTGCCACATTCTTGACATTTGTAAGGTTTCTCTCCAGAGTGAATTCTTTGATGTACAGAAAGGTGTATGTGTTGGTTAAAGGCTTTGCCACATTCTTGGCATTTGTAGGGTTTCTCTCCAGAGTGAATTCTTTTATGTCTAGTAAGGTGTGAACAATCAATAAAGGTTCTGCCACACTCTTGACACTTGTAGGGTTTCTCTCCAGAGTGAAGTCTTTGATGTATAGAAAGGTATGAGTGCTGGTTAAAACCTTTTCCACATTCTTGACATTTGTAGGGTTTCTCTCCAGAGTGAATTCTTTTATGTTTAGTAAGAGATGACCTGACATTAAAGGCTTTGCCACACTCTTGACATTTGTACGGTTTCTCTCCAGAGTGAATTCTTTGATGTCTAGTAAGGGATGAACTATTATTAAAGGCTTTGCCACATTCTTGACATTTGTAGTGTTTCTCTCCAGAGTGCATTTTTTGATGTATAGAAAGAGATGAACTGACATTGAAGGCTTTGCCACACTCTTGACATATGTAGGGTTTCTCACCAGAGTGAATTCTTTGATGTACAGAAAGGTGTGTGTGCCGGTTAAAGGCTTTGCCACATTCTTCGCATTTGTAGGGTTTCTCTCCACAGTGAATTCTTTGATGTACAGAAAGGTTTGAGCACTGGTTAAAGGTTTTGCCACACTCTTGACATTTGTATATTTTCTCTCCAGAGTGAATTCTTCGATGTCTCGTAAGGGATGAACTATCATTAAAGGCTTTGCTACATTCTTGACATGTGTAGGGTTTCTCTCCAGAGTGAATTCTTTGATGTACAGAAAGGCTTGAGC
>NW_003852715.1:431303-436064 GCF_000181295.1 Otolemur garnettii
GTTTTGCCACACTCTTGACATTTGTAGATTTTCTCTGCAGAGTGAATTCTTCGATGTCTAGTAAGGGATGAACTATCATTAAAGGCTTTGCTACATTCTTGACATGTGTAGGGTTTCTTTCCAGAGTGAATTCTTTGATGTACAGAAAGGCTTGAGTAATGGTTAAAGGTTTTACCACATTTTTGACACTTGTAGGGTTTCTCTCCAGAGTGAATTCTTTGATGTGCAGAAAGGTGTGAGTGCCGGTAAAAGGCTTTGCCACATTCTTGACATTTGTAGGGTTTCTCTCCAGAGTGAATTCTTTGATGTACAGAAAGGCCTGAGTGCTGGGTAAAGGCTTTGCCACATTCTTGACATTTGTAGGGTTTCTCACCAGAGTGAATTCTTTGATGTACAGAAAGGTGTGTGTGTCGGTTAAAGGTTTTGCCACATTCTTGGCATTTATAAGGTTTCTCTCCAGAGTGAATTCTTCGATGTTCAGAGAGGTTTGAGTACCAGTTAAAGGTTTTCCCACACTCTTGACATTTGTAGGATTTCTCTCCAGAGTGAATTCTTCGATGTACAGAAAGTCCTGAGTGCCAGGTAAAGGCTTTGCCACAGTCTTGGCATTTGTAGGGTTTCTCTGCAGAGTGAATTCTTTTATGTTTAGTAAGAGATGAACTGACATTAAAGGATTTGCCACACTCTTGGCATCTGTAGGGTTTCCCTCCAGAGTGAATACTCTGATGTACAGAAAGGCTTGAGTAATCGTTAAAGGCTTTGCCACATTCTTGGCATTTGTAGGGTTTCTCTCCAGAGTGAATTCTTTGATGTCTAGAAAGGTGTGCATGCTGGTTAAAGGCTTTGTCACATTCTTGACATTTGTAGGGTTTCTCTCCAGAGTGAATTCTTTTATGTTTAGTAAGAGATGAACAGTCATTAAAGGCTTTGCCACACTCTTGACATGTGTAGGGTTTCTCCCCAGAGTGAATTCTTTGATGTACAGAAAGGCTTGAGTAATGGTTAAAGGCTTTGGCACATTCTTGACATTTGTAGAGTTTCTCTCCAGAGTGAATTCTTTGATGTACAAAAAAGTTTGAGTACCAGTTAAAGGTTTTACCACACTCTTGACATTTGTAAGGTTTCTCTCCAGAGTGAATTCTTTGATGTACAGAAAGGCTTGAGTACTGCTTAAAGGTTTTACCACACTCTTGACATTTGTAGGGTTTCTCTCCTGAATGAATTCTTTGATGTCTAGAGAGGAGTGAGTGGCTCATAAAGGCTTTACCACATTCTTCACATTGGTATGATTTCCCTCCAGAATGAAGTACTTTATGTACAGAAAGGTTTGAGTAATGTTTAAAGGCTCTGCCACAGTCATGACATTTGTAGTGTTTCTCTCTGGAATGAATTCTTTTATGGCCATAAATGTGTGAGTACTTCTTGGTAAGTTTGTCACATTCCTCATATTTGTAAGGTTTTTCTCCAATATTCAAAATCTTATGGTTACCATACTTTGACATGTGGTTAAGACATTTGCCATCATTTTCATACTTCTTGAGTTTCTCTCCAGGATAGAGTCTTGAGCAAGATCGGAAGACTTGGCTACGTTCTTTGCATTTGTATTGTTTTTCTCCAGTATTTGTTATCTTATGTTCTGTGATGTGTGAGCAAAGTTTAGAGGCCTTCTCATACCTTTTACATTTAAAAGTTTTCCCTAAGGTATATATCATCTGTCTATGTAGATGTGACAAATGTCTGAAGACTTTGCCATGGGTAGCTGTTACACATTTGTCATTTCCACTGTAACATACTTTCTGCTGCTTACACTCATACACACCTTCCCAGTCTTTTGTAAAGTTTAAATTCTCAGGGCCACAGCTTTGATATCCACTCAGGATCATCTCTGGAAATAAAATATTTGTGCCCAGCTCTTGCAAATGGTCTTGGGTAGAATGATTAGGTAGAGCTGAAAAAAATTTAAACAGTAACAATTTTAGCCACTTGCTTTGTATCAGCATCCAGTAAATATACATTACACATTTTATCTGCAAAATCATGTTAAGAACATTAGGAAGATGCCGTAATACAGTAGAGAGGCACCAATTATCTTAAAGAGAAATAAATGTTGCATGTATACACTGCATATGGGGGAATTCCGAAAACCAGGTAAGAATATGCAGCACAACAGGTAAGCAGAAGTTGTAGAGCTAATGTAGAGGCAGGGAATTGGATCACGTATCTAATCCTAGAACTCAGGGACACTGATGTGAATAGATCACTTGAGCACAGGTGTTTGAGATCAACCTGAGCAAAAGTGAGACTTCATCTGGATTGGCAACTGTAGCAAAGTGACTAATGTGGCAGCCACATACACTGGAAACGTAAGGTTCAAATACAGCTCCCGGCTGCCAAACAACAATGACAACCAAAAACTAGCTAGGCAATGGGCTGAGCGAATGTAATCCCAGCTACTCCTGGCTGTGGCAAGAGAATCGCTTAAGCCCAAGAGTTGGAGGTTGCTATGAGTTGTTATTCCACAATACTCTACCCAGGGCTACAGCTTGAGACTCTGTTTCAAAAAAAAAAAAAAAAAAAAAAAAAAAGTGAGACCCTTCCCCAACTCTACCACAAATAGTAAAATTAGTCTGGCGCAGTGGCACATGCCTCTAGTCAAAGCAACTTGTGAGGCTGAGGGAAGATCTCTTGTGCCCAGAAGATTGAGAATGCTGTGAGCTATGACAACACAGCATTCTTCCCAGGGTGACAATTACTTAGGCTGAAATAAATGAATAAATAAATAGATACATACATACATTTATACAGTGTGTATAGGTATATACACAAATATATTTCTAAAATAAAAGGAAAAATCATCAATAATAATAATGAAAGAGCCAAGGAGAATAAGAAGAAAAATTTGTTATATTTACCCCCACCACAGAATTTATGCCATCTTAATAAAGAATGGTGAAAATGGAAGTAATCTAAATCCTAGCTTTGCCCTCATAAGGAAAAGAGTAACATGTGTGTTAATCCTTCTTGCTTTTGAGGGTGTTTCCAAAAAAAGGTTGCTGTCTCTCATCAGTGAGACTGCTGAAAGGAATGGTGCTATAGTTTGTAAGATAGACTGGGGATGCTGAATTCAAAGGTAAAGTATTATTATAGCAGCAGAGACTCCAATGTAACAGAGAGATTCACGTCTAGCAAGTGATGAGAAACTCTTAAGAGGACATGTGGAAAAATGCTTCAACTGAAAAATAACCATTCATTTCCACAGGCAAAACACTGTCCCAGTGTACAGTTCTCCCTTGTTTAGTACAATGTGTGTCAGAGTCTTGCACAATACAGCCATATCACAATGTTTGTGAAAGGTGGCTTTTCTAATCCTCACAAATCAGTGAAAGCTTACAACATATTCAAAATGTTAGGGGGACATAACTATAGAACCTAAAACAGAAAAAAAATCTTGAATTAACCATAAAAAATACAGATATCTAAATTACCGTGAAATTTTATGTGAATAGTGCTAAGTGCATCAAATAGAAATGATACAGACAACTAAGTAAAATCAGAAAAATGAAGGTACCAAACACAAGGAAAATAACTGAGCAGTCTCAAATGTAAGAAAAAAGGTATAAAGTATGAAGAAACTTCATGGTAATAGGTCTATATTTACAATATAATAAGATGTAATTGTTGACATCAATAACAAAATCCAGTGCAGATGTAAAAAAAAAATAATTGTCAACAGTAAGCTTTTCTCTTTCAAAAGTTATACAAATAATTCACAGTAATTTCTTCTCTTTCAAAAACTACGTACACATGACTGGGTGGGGTGGCTCATACATGCAATCCTAGCACTCTCACAGGTTGAGGCAGGTGGATTGCTTGAGCCTCTGAGTTCCAATTCAGCCTGAGCAAAATTGAGACCCTGTCTCTACTAAAAGTAGAAAAACTGAGACAAGAAGATCGCTTGAAACTAAGAGTTGAAGGTTGCCCTGAGCTATGATGATAGCATGGGCTTTCTTTTCTACTCATGGTGACAGCTTGAGACTCAATTTCAAGAAAAAAAAAAAAAAATTACATACAAATTTATAGACTAAGCTTCACAATGAAATGACAGACATTAAATAAAGATTGGGAGGACAGGTACAGTGGATCATGCCTTCAATCCCAGGACTCTTGTATCCAAGGTGGGTGGATTTCTTGAGCTCCTGGGTTCAGACCAGCCTGAACAAGTGAGAGAGACCCTGTCTATACAATATCTGGGTGTTCTGGCTAGTACCTTAGTATAAGCAACTCCAGAGGCTGAGGCAAAAGGATCACTTCAGCCCAGGAAGTTGAGGTTGTTTTGAGCTATGAGGCCATGGCACTATTCTGGGGGCAACAATATGAGACTCTGTCTCAATAAAATAAAATAAAATGACTAAAGATAGGGATTTAAAAACTAAAAAATCAAAATCCAACTCTATATTTGATGCTCATCTTACATGTAATGACAAACATGGAATAAAAAATGACAGGACAGAAAGGTATTTGACCAGGTCCAGTGGCTCATGGCTGTCATCCCAACACTCTGGGAGGCCAAGGTGGGTAGACAGCTTGAACTCATGGGTTTGAGACCAGCTTTAGCAAAAAGTGAGACCCTGTCTCTACTAAGAATAGAAAAAATGAGGCAAGAGGATCCCTTGAGCCCAAATTTGGAAGCTTCTGTGAGGTATGACACCACGGCACTCTCCCCAGAGTAACAGTTTCAGAGTCTGTCTCAAAAAAAAAAAA
>NW_003852715.1:436275-444893 GCF_000181295.1 Otolemur garnettii
GGCTAGAGTGCCACAGCATCAGCCTAGCTCACAGCAACCTGAAAATTCTAGGTTCAAGCGATCCTCCTGAATCAGCCTTCTGACTAGCTGGTACTATAGGTTCCTGCAATGATATTCAGGTAATTTTATCTTCTATTTCAAGTAGACATGGGTTCTCCAACTCCTGAGCTCAAGACATCTTCATGTCTCAGCGTCCCAGGTTGATAGCATTATAGACATATGGCAGGAATGCCCAGCCAGAGACAATATATTTTGAGACAAAACATGTCTTATTTCATAATATGTGCTTTAAGTGAAAGTGGTCACAGAAGGTAAAGAGTATGAAATGATAATATAAGCACTTATTTGTTAGAAAACTGTTAACTCGTTGTTGTTATTTTCAATATATATAAAACAAATACTGAAAAAATGTAGGACATACCACCGTCACGTACATACATACAACCATCACATACATGCTCTAATAAAGAGCTATCTGCACACATATTTATTACAGCATTATTCACATAATCCATTTGGTGAAAGAAATTCATATTGACCTCAAAAAACAAATGGTGAAATATAATTTGGGATATAAAAATGACAGAGTATTACTTAGCTTCTAAAAATCAGGAAATCTTCTAACATCTCTAATAAAGATAAACGTTAACTTTACGGTAAATGAAATGGCCTTTCAAAAATTATCTTCAAATTACACAAATAGTTCACACAGACATAATATCTATTCATCAGTAAATATGAGTTAAACTGAAGACAGTTTGAGTAGGCCAGGGGCAGTGGTTCATGGCTACAATCCTAAGACTCTAGGAGACCAAGGCAGGTACATTGCCTGAGCTCCAGAGCTCAAGACCAGTCTAAGATAGAGCAAGACCCATCTTCCAAAAAAATAGATGGGCATTGTGATGGATACCTGTAGTCCCGGAGACAGGAGAGGCTAAGGGAAGAGAATCATTTGAACCCAGGAGTTTGAGGTTGCTGTGACCTATAATACCATGCCACTCTACCAAGGGTAACAAAGTGAGACTCTGTTTTCCCTACCTACAATAAGAGTTTTCATACATATTCACCTACAGGATATAATAACCATTGGCCAGCAACCAAGAGAAAATGTACTATTCCTAAACCAAATATAAGAAGCATGTAGGCAAACAAACAGAAAGAAAATGAAATTCCCACTACATATGTGGTTGATTTATATTTAATTTGTGTTCTCAATGTCTTAAAGTATACAGAGTTGAATAATGTCATACAAAATTATAATTAAAAAAGTGTCCCAAAGTGACTCAGAGATAAAAAAGTAATATTATATTTTAGAATATGAATCTCTTTATTTTTGCACAGAAAAATTTAATGGAAAATCCTATAATGAATATTTTATAAATAATGGTACATTTAGCTACAAATTCCCATTTTCCATATCCATGTATGTCTGGCAAATTTTGGTATACCATGTATAGGTAAAAAGTACAAACAAAACTGACTGAGGTGAGGTGACCTACTTTAAAAATTTAAAAAGAGGGGCAGCATCTGTGGCTCAGTGAGTAGGGAACTGGCCCCACGGGTGGTGGGTTCAAACCCCACCCCGGCAAACTGCAAAAAAAAATAGCTCGGCACTGGGGCAGGCGCCTGTATTCTCAGCTACTTTGGAGGCTAAGGCAAGAGAATCACCTGAGCCCAGCAGTTGGAGATTGTTGTAAGGTATGACACCACAGCACTCTCCCCAGGGCAATAAAGTGAGACTCTGTCGTTTTTTTTAAAAAAAAAAAAAAAAAAAAAGAAAAATTAAAAAGAGGCCTGAAGCAGTAGCTCATGTCTATAATCCTAACATTCTAGGGGGAAGAATCAGGTAGATGGCAGGAGCTCATCAACACTTTTCAAAGAACTATCAATGGCTAATGAGCATTTCAAAGGATGCCTTAAGTCCTAATTCTTAGGGAAATGTGAAGCAAAATCACAATGAAATGTTACATCATACTCGCAGTGAACCCTAAAAAATGTCTGTCAGGGATACATAGAAATTAGAAACTTTTAGCAAAGCTGATGAAAAACGTAGCAGACTATCAAAATGATTGAAAGTTTCTCAGAAAACTAAAATTTAAAGTCATTATTTGGCTCTGCACCTTTAGCTCAGTGGCTGGGGCACCGGCCACATGCACTGGGACTGGCCGGTTCTAACCAAACCAGGGCCTGCCAAACAACAGTGACAACTACAACAAAAAAATAGCCTGGCATTGTGGTGGGGGCCTATAGCCCCAGCTACGCAGGAGGCTGAGGCAAAAGAATTGCTTAAGCCCAAGAGTTGGAGGTTGCTGTGAGCTGTGACATGGCATTCTATTAAGGGTGACAAAAGTGAAACTTTGTTTCAAAAAAAGAGAAAAAATACCTGCTTTGGTTCAGTCCATAGTCATAATGGAACATTGTAGTTATCTAGAAAAGAGAACTTTTGTGTGAGATGGAGACGAACTCTGTTTCCAGCAGTAGAATGCTATAGCATCCATTATCCCAGCTTAGAACAACTTCCAACGCGTGAGTTCAAGCAATCCTGCTTCAGCCTTTGAAACTCCTGGCTATACTATCATTCATGGGCTTAAGCAATTTTTTTGCCTCAGTCTCTAAAGTGGCTGGGACTATAGGTGCCTGCCACAACGCCAGGGTATTATTTTTGTTGTTGTCGTTGTAGTTATCATTGTTGTTTAGCAGAATTGGGCCAAGTTCGAACCCAACAGCCCCCTGGCATCCTAACCACTGAACAACAGGCACTGAGCCAGACATTTTTTGTTAATATTAGTTAACATTTTGTTGGATGAGAGCAGGCATTTGAATATTTTATGCACCATCTTTCAATAAAATGTATGATTTATTACTATGAGATACTTATCAGAAAATGTTAATAAACATTTGAAAACAGTAAAGATAGTTTTATTATGCTATTAATATATTCATATTTTTATAAAAACTGAAAAGGTTTATCTCACCCTTTAGAAACAATCAAAAAACATTTCTAAATAAGATAAAAATATTAACTTTGTAAAATATGATAATTCATACTATTTAAAATAAGCATTTGGGCAAAATTAATATATCATTTAGATATAGGTTATTTTGTTTGGCCATAGGAAACTAGAAATTTCAAGTTTATTTTGAAAAATAAACTTTCTTTGAAGGAAATTTTCCAGAAATTTTTTATTTTGATTATTATTTATTTATTATTATTTTTTAGACAGAACATGAAGCTGTGGCCCTGAGAAGAGTGCCATCTCATCACAGCTCACAGCAACCTCCAATTCCTGGGCTTAAGAGATTCTGTTGCCTCAGCCTTCCCGATAGCTGAGAGTACAGGTACTCACCACAACCCGTGGCTATGTTTTTTTTTTAATTTGATTGTAGTTGTCATTGTTGTTTGGCGGCCCAGGCTGGCTTCGAACCTGACAGGTCTGGTATATGTGGCTGGCGCCGTAGCCACTTGAGCTATAGGCATCAAGCCATATTTATTATTATTTTTTATTTATTTACTTTTTCTGAGATAGAGTTGTTCTTTGTTGCCATCGGTTAGAATTCTGTGGCATCACAGTTGACAGCAACCTCAAACTCCTGGGACCAAGGATTCTCTTGCCTCACTCAGTCTCCCACATAGTTGCGACTAAGGCACCACCAGGAGGCCCGGCCATTTTCCTGTTGCAATTGTTACTGTTGTTTAGCTGGCCCAGGCTGGGCTACAACCCACCAACCTCGGTGCATGTGGCTGGTGCTGTAACCACTGTGGTACAGGTATCAAGCCAAGTGAGCCTTTTAATAAATCTGCAATTCCTACTCATTCTCTAAATTACTTGCTACATAAGTTGAAATTCTAACACATACTTCTGAATGTTTAAATCTAAAATTACAGAAAATTAAACACAGAAAATGGAATATGATAACAGAGATAGAGACAGTAAAAACAGCAAGACAGTATAATACAAGTTCCATCTTCGTGTATTCCTCCCAAGGGAGCCATCTATAGGGAAAAATACTTCAGTGACAGCCCAGCACATGAACTCATACCTGTCATCTCACCTACTTTGAGGCTGAGGTGAGAGGATCACTTCAGTCCAACAGTTTGACACCAGCCTAGGCAATACAGTGAGTCACCATCTCACAATAAGTGATGTTATGAGAGCTTTAGAATCCAGGGAGGAGGTTGTGAAATCCTCCTAATGCCCTTAAGAAGGGGCACTCAGAGAAGGCTGACCCTCATTCACTTAGCAAACTAGAGGATCCCTGGTCTGGGTTACTGACTGGAGAATGGCCTGCTCACCTCTATCCCATTAAGAATTCTGAAAGGACAATGTGGGACTCTCCAATGTCTCCCAGCCATGATGGTGGCGCTACCCATCCAGAGACCTGGAGGGAAATGTTCACTCATGACCCTGGAGACAGGCCTGCAGACCTTGGCACTTTGTGTGTGTGTGTTTGTTATTTGTATGTGTGTATATATATGTGTACTATTTGTGTGTGTATGTATATATATGTGAGTGTGTGTATACATACTATTTGTGTGTGCATTTATATGTATGGACTATTTTGTGTGTGTATATGTATTTGTCTGTATATATATATATACACACACACAATATTTGTGTGTTTACAGATACGCATACAAAGACACACACAAATAGTATATATGTATACACACACACATTAGAACCTCCATAGTGAACCATCTCCCTACATTGACCATCTCCTCAACTTGGCCTGATTTTCATAGACCAGACATGCCCACTGTTGCAACATGTGTGTATTGGTACAGCAGGCCTGGTTCCTTATGCTAATCACCTCTGTATGTTGACAAGTTTGTTATAGTCCCTTGAGTGGTCAACTTGCAGAGGTTCTGCTGCCTGCATGTCTGTTTGTGTGTGTGTATGAATGAGCATATTCTAAGCCAGAGACAGTTATAAAATAAGAATTATATTGTAACAACAGAGACACTAATATATCCTCAGGAATATTCCAAAGTCTTGAGTGACATAATATTATTAAGAAATGTAGGCTTGGCACCTGTAGCTCAAGTGGCTAAGGCGCCAGGGACATACACCAGAGCTGGTGGGTTTGAATCCAGTCCAGGCTTACCAAACAACAATGACAACTACAACCAAAAAATAGATGGGCATTGTAGTAGGTGCCTATAGTCCCAGCTACTTGGGAGGCTGAGGCAAGAGAATTGCTTAAGCCTAGCAGTTGGAGGTTGCTGTGAGGTGTGATTCCACGGCAATCTACCCAGGGTGACAGCTTAAGACTCTGTCTCAAAAAAAAAAAAAAAAAAAAAAGAAAGAAAGAAATGTAGCCGTCAGACGTGGGGGATCATACCTCTAATCCTTACCCTCAGGGACACCAAGGCAAATAGACTGCTTGAGCTCAAGAGCTCAGGACCACCCTGAGCAAGAGGGAGACACCATCTCTACTAAAAATTACAAAACTAGACAAATGTGGTGGAGGGCGCCTGTTCCCAGATACTCAGGAGGCTGAGCCAAGGGGATCCCTTCACCTGAAGCGTTTAAGGTTATGAGCTATAATGCCATGACACATTACGTTGTCTCAAGCAGCTAAGGCGCCAGCCACATACATCAGAGCTGGCAGGTTTGAATCCAGCCTGGGCCTACCAAACAACAATGACAACTGCAACCAAAAAATAGCTGGGCATTGAGGGGCCACCTGTGGTCCCTGCTACTTGGGAGGATGGGGCAAGAGAATCACTTAAGCCCAGGAATGTGAGGTTGCTGTGAGCTATAATGCCATGGCACTCCACCCAGAGGGACAGCTTAAGGCTCTGTCTCAGAAAAGAAAAAAAAAGAACATTAGACTTTCTTACATTTGGGGAGATTCTTAGTGTTCTGCTAAAATAACTACAATTTCTTGGGAAACTTATTTGAAATCTTCAAGTAATTCTCCAGCCTCATCCCCACCACGAGCCCCCAGTAGGTAGGACAACATGCAACCACTACAATGCCTGGATATTTTTTCTCTTTTTAGTAGAGATGGGCTGTCAATCTTGTTTAGGTTGGTCTCACACTCCAGAGCTCAAGCAATAGTCCCACCTTAGGTCCCAGAGAGCTAGGATTAGAGGTGTGAGCCACCACACCCAGCCTAAAGAATATTAAAACACATTTCACAGGTATACTAAAAAATACATATGTATTTCATGCCCTTAAAAGCAATGGAAGAGCAGTCATATCCTGCAATCACATGTAAGCCATAGGAAGTTCTTTCATTCTCACTGTAATCCAGAAGGAATATGAATGAAAAGTAAGGTCCTTGGGTGGCTCTTGGGGCTCAAAGGAGTAAGACGCCAGCTCCATATGCTTGGAGGTAGCAGGTTCAAACCAACCCTGGCCAAAAACTGGAAAAAAAAAAAAAAAAAAATTGAAAAGTAAGGTCTTTCTGGAAATTAAAACCAAGAACAGGCCTAGTGGCTCTCAACTGTATGCCGAGCACTCTGGGAAGCCAAGGAGGGAGGACTGCTTCACCTGACAAGTTTGAGACTAGCCTGAGTCAGTATGAGAACTCCTCTGTACTAAAAAAAAAAAAAAACATTAGCCAGACAATGTAGAGAAACCTGCATTCCTGGCTATTTGGAGGCTGAGATAGAAAAATCACTTGACATCAGTAGTTTAAGGTTGCTCTGAGCTAGGCTGATGTCATGGCACTCTAGTGTGAGGCAAGAGAGTGAGACTCCGTATCAATAAGAAAATAAAAATTAAAAAATAATAAAAACAAGAAGACAGATGCCTTAATGGAAGAACAAAGGAAAGAAACCCAGGCTTCTCAGAAATCATTTCCAATGAAGCTGAGCTTCCCTAATCACCCTGTATTGTGTGTTTTCCTCCCAGAACTTGGACCTCTGACCAGCGTTACCTGCTTCACTCACTCCAACCTACCTGGGGGCTTGAGTAGTGTCTGCTGTGTCTTCAACTTCCAGGGATCTTTGCTTTGCTCCAGACAGGTGATGAGGTCTGGCTTAGAGACAGCAAGACCTGTTTTAGTAGAAAAAAAATTGGGATTCTTCAATTGGCAATCTAATGCCTTGGTGAAGTAGAGAAAAGGACATTTTAGAAGATCCAGAAATAAAAATCCCAAACAGATTTCCTTGCAGAAATTCCCATGTACTAAAAAAAAATCTTTAAAAAGTATTTAAAGTTAGAATCTTTAAAAAGTATTTAAACTTGGAACATTCCTAACGCCTCCACTACCAAAACTACTAAAATAAAATTCAGTGCTAGAAATCAGACTTAAAGGTATGAGTAAACCTAGGCCACGAAATTTCTGAAAGTTTCATTAATGTAGTGAAGGATATAAATCAGCTCAAAAAAGGGTAAGATTAATGCCAAAATAAAACAACTCTAATTTTTCTTTTTTATACCAAGATATTCTAAAGTTTTCCATAGTAACAAGAACCTGATACTCAGTCAATGAATAAACTGAATAAAAACCTTCTACAAAGAGAGAATATCAATTGTTTAGTGTAGACCTGGAACTGTGTATAAAAGTTGTCCTTACCCAGGAAGACCAGGTTTCTGTAGGTCTCTAACATGACTTCTTGATACAAATGCTTCTGAGCAGGGTCCAGGCAGGCCCACTCCTCCATAGAGAATTCAATAGACACGTCCTTGAATGTCAACACTCCCTGAAAAACAAACATATTTACCAAGAAAACATAAGCATATAGAATTTCACTTTTTTTTCCTTTGGAGACAAGAGTCCTAAGCTGTCACCTTAGGTAAAGTGCTGTGGTGTCACAGCTCACAGCCACCTTAAACTCTTGGGCTTAAGCGATTTTGTTGCCTCAGTCTCCTAGCTGAGACTACAGGCGCCCTCCACAACACCCAGCTATTTTTGTTGTTGTTGTCATTGTTGTTCACCTGGCCCAGACCGGGTTCCAACCCAGTAGCCTGGGTGTATGTGGCCGGCGCCTTAACCACTGTGCTACGGACATGAAGCCATGAATTTCACTTTTAGTTAAGTGAGTGACGAGAACTCTTGCTGACTTATAAGAGTAAATGCAATTACCTAATAAGTATAGAACGGATATATTCCCTCATGGTTGTCTAACACTGAAGAAAGGAGATGGAATGGCATCCAGAAAACGGGTGTACACGAGACATTTTTGGTTGATACAGTAGAAATAAAAGGCCGCCAATACAGGCATGTATAATTTTGTGCCTTATTTATGTCATATGTTATAATCCGTGTATGTTTTTTAATGACAATCTCATGATGAGATAAATGGGAACTCTAAAGTTTTAACTTGTACAAGAAGTGGAGATCATGAAAAATGTAGATTTTTTTTCGGACGATACGGGGTGAAGATTCCGTTTCCTAATTTCCAACAAGCTCAACAAGAATGACAATACTTTAGTCCCATACAGACATTATGTTAAACATGCAGTGAACTGGAGACACCAGATTTACCCCAGTTGGTTCCTGAACTGGTAAACAAAGATGACAATCTTTACTTTCCCAAGAAAGGTATATGGAAGAGAATCTAAGTAGAAAGGGGGGCTTCCTCAATAAATGTTTTGATTTGTTCACATTAGTTGATAATCTCCCCAAGTTCTTATTAACAGGCTCAGCGCCTGTGGCTCAAG
>NW_003852715.1:446238-448924 GCF_000181295.1 Otolemur garnettii
AAAATAAAATAAAATAAAGTAACTTAAGTAACACCCTGAAAACTGTAATAGCCGACTACACCTTTTTAGCCCTGCTAAATACACCACTGTAGCCATTTTTGTCATATCAACAATAGCTATTGGACTCAATCTGAAAATCAGTCCATTGGCCTGTGCCATCGTCAAGACCCTTCATAGAAGTTCTCAAGCCATAAACACTCTGAACATTGGATTAAAATTAAGTCTGACAAGCTATACTAAAAGGTCATGCAGCCATTATTGATTATTAAAACACAATCATAGATGTAAAAACTTTAAAATCTATATACCGCATCAATTTATCTAACAGTTCCCAACTCATTAAAAACAAGTAAACATGTATAAAAGACATAGTCCAAATAAAACAACAAACAAGATTTTTCAGAATGTCCAATACTTCCTATCTAAAGTATTGTCATAATTATGCAACATTACCTAAGTCTGTACAGTTATAGTTATTCTTATGTTATATATCATAAGCTTCTTAATATGTAACAAAATACAATGTATACCACTCATATGTACTGGCTGTTTCACAAATTTCTTTCTTTTTTTCCTTTTTTAGACAGAGTTTCACTTTGTCACCCACTGTACAGTGCTCTAGCATCATAGCTCACAGCAACCTCAAACTCTTGGGCTCAAGTGATTCTCTTACCTCGGACTCCCAAGTAGTTGGGACTATAGGTTCTGGCTACAATGCCGGGCTATTTTTTTTTCTTTTATTTCTAGAGAGGAGCTGTCGAATTGGCTCAGGCTAGTCTCAAACTCAGGAGCTCAGGCAATCCACCGGCCTCGGCCTCCCAGAATGCTGAGATTACAGGCCTGAGCCACCAGGTCCAGCCTTGTTTCACAAATTTCAAAAACGAAATTAACTAGTACAACCTGCATGTCAATTTAACTAACTATAACAAATTTAAAGTTATTTTCATTTTTAATCATTTCACAATTGAGAAAATAAAATAAGTAAAAGTAGAGAATGTAGTACACACAGACACCCCCACAAACTTTCTTAGCTATTTCTGAACTAAGAACTCACTTAGAACCATAGGAAGAGTAAGTCAGTCAGACAGGCCAAACCAGAAATGGGGAATGAAGATGATAATCGTGGGGAAAAAAAAACCAAGGAAGTAACGAGGCACCATAGAACAAGTTGATAGCATGTTAAAGATGTTTAATTGATGATGATTTTTGATTACTTTTAAATACTCATATATATTTAACTTGCCTACATGTTGTTAATCACATAAGTATATTTCTAGTATACTTGTGAAATTATTCCCTAAATACAGGATTAAAATTTGTTACATACAAAAACCAGCATTTAAAAAATTACTTCCGCTATTCTCCGGAATTACTAGCCTTTCCGATAAGAAAGCTTTTATACGCTTCAACTCCCTGTCCCCGTGTTTAACTGCAACGACAGGCAACAGAGTGAGCCACCACGTGGGGACCTCAGTGTGTTTAACAAAAGAATGGAGGGGTTGAGGGCCCCACAGACTACAGCCCCTCCATGAACAAACCCCACACACTCAGCTGGGATTCTCCCCTGAGGACCCTTCTACTGTCACCCCGAGGGAGGGACGCCGGGGCCTGCAGGCACAAGGCTGCTCAGAGGGCTCTGGGCCGTGGTCCCCGTAACAGCTTCAGGAACACTTGGAGCAACAGGGTCCCAACTCCCTGCCCCGACTCCACCTTTTGCCAAGTGGGCTCCGTGGGCCAAGGGGTGCCGGTGACAAACTTTAGTCTGAAGACGCTAAAACTGAAGGGAAATGGCCCGGTCCAGCCACAGCCACTTCGGGCCCCAACCACGACCCTCCCCCTCTCAGGACACCCAGTCCCCTGTACTCACCATTTCGCAGCTCCCGGGATGTCCCGGTGTCCTCCCTACAGATCTCCCAGTACCTGCAGGTCACAGGGTGACAGAGGCTGCTGCAGAGACACTTGGGATCTCCAGGAGATGGAACATCTGATGAGGAGGCGCCAGGTCGCAGACCAGCTCCAGAGACAAACGCTGCTCAGAATTCCCGGTACCGCCTTCTTCTTTCTGGCTGTGCATCTGATTGGACAGTTCATATTGGCGCATCCCTGATTGGATAGGGCCTAAGACCCCACCTCTCTGACCTTGAGTGACAGGAATGCCATCCAACAAGAGGCTCGAAAGGCCCGAATGCAAACAGTCTTTTCCCCACAGCACTTTTTTTTTCTTTTAAATTAGAGGCAGCCTATAGTCCCAGCTACTTGGGAGGCTGAGGCAAGGTAATAGCTAAAGCCCAGGAGTTGGACGTTGCTGTGAGCTGTGATGCAAGTGCACTCTACCCAGGGCGACAGTTCGAGTCTCTGTCTCAAAAAATAAAAATAAATAATAAAATAAATTAATAAATACATTTATTAAAATGTATTAATAAATTAATAAATTAAGGATCATGACTTTCTTCATCTCCATATTCCCAAGCCACCGTGCATGCCATACAGTAACTGTTGAACAAATTTTGATACAAGGAATGAAACTCTATTTACTGAGTGTTTAGTCTGTGCGAGGCTTGGGCACCTATTATTTAAATAAGAGTTAGACTCTGTTGTGAAGGTGTTTTCAATACACATCATGATGTCTAGGTAAAAACATGCACATAAAGAACTCAGAAACCTGGCTCGGCGCCTATAGCTCAAC
>NW_003852715.1:449159-453573 GCF_000181295.1 Otolemur garnettii
AGCTTGAGGCTCTGTCTCAAAAAAAAAAAAAAAAAAAAAAAAAAGAACTCAGAAACCTTATAGACAGATGAAGGCCACTGGGAGTTAAAGCAAATGCTGGCTATCTATGGCAGTTCAGAGAAGGGTGAAATTACCTGTCACCTCCAGGGTGTTGGCATTGCAGGAGGCTTCATGCAGCAGGTGGTGTTTAAGCTCCCAACTAATGGGCTATACAAAGGAGTATGTGGTATAACTCGGGGGAAGGGCTGAGCTACAATGTGGACTTTTCCTATCACACTCTGTAGCTCTTTTTACACCGGGCTTTTTGCCTTCTCTGGCATGCAGCTCTGCCGAGGGATATCTGTATTTAGCACTGAATATAAATTATATCAGCGCTAAATACAAATGAATTTCAGTTAAATATATGTGTTTCTATATAAACACAAAGTAAATACATGTTTTCCACTCATGGAAAGAACACATTAACAATTATTGATATGTGGTTTATGGTGAAAATTTATATACAGAGTGGACATAAAGTTTGTGTGTAATTTACAATAGTTTACTATTTAAACTTAAAATTTCAGGGCGGGTTGGGCATCCGGAGATCAGTGGTTAGAGCGGCAGCCACATCACCAGGGCTAGTGGGTTGGAAGCAGGCCAGGGCCTGCTAAACAAAACACACAAACAACAAAATACTTTGGTGTTGTAGTGGGCACCTGTAGTCCCAGGTACTGGGGAGGCTGAGGCAAGAGAATCTCTTGATTCCAAGAGATTGATGTTCCTGTGAGCTGTGACACCATAGCACACTACTGAGTGTGACAAAGGGAGGCTCTGTCTCCAAAAAAACATATTAATAAACTTGAAACTTCATAATTTCAATTTTAATTAAAATACTATTTATAGTGCACACAAATTTTACATTCACGCTGTATTTAGAATTAGCCAGCTAGACTTCATATTTTTATTTTTTTATTTCATTTTCTTATTTGAGACACATTCTCACTTTGTTGTCCTTGGTAGAGGGCCATGGCATCACAGCTCATAGCAAAATAAACTTCTTGGGCTTAAGATATCCTCTTGCCTCAGTCTCCCAAGTAGCTGGGACTACAGGGACCTGCCTCAAGCCTGGATATGTTTTTTAGAGATGGGGTCTTGCTGTGGCTTAGGCTGGTCTCCAACCCATGAGCTTAGGCAATCCACCTGCTTCAGCCCTCCAGAGTGCTAGGATCACAGGTGTGAGACAGCTCACCCAGCACTGGACTTGGTTTAGATGATCCCAATTTGATGGGCAACATCCAAAACATCATAATTGGCAGCCAGTGGAACATATGCCTTCTTCTCTCCATCAGGGCTGATCTTGGCGTTGACCTTGGCCACATCAATGTCATAGAGCTTCTTCACAGCCTGTTTGATCTAGTGCTTGTTGGTTTGACATCCACAATGAATACAAGTGTATTGTCTTCTCTCTTCTTCATGGTAGACTCCGTGGTCAGGGAGAACTTGATGATGCACAGTGGTCAAGCTTGTTTCTCCTGGGGAAGCCCTTTCTGGGATATGTGGGCTGACCACAGAGGAGCCACAGAGCCATCAGCCGCCAAAATGTGGGTGATATATAAATATTCTTTTTTGTGTGGCCGTGGTTGCCTTTTTAGAACTTGGCCTTCAATGCCTTTGCTTTGGGAGGGGCAGGAGCTTCCTTCTTTGCCTTTGGCACCATCTTGTGAAATGCAACGATTTTTTAAAGTTTGAGTTTTAAAACTTTGAGATTTGCTTGAACTCTGATCTTTTGAGGGGGAAAACATGAGAAGTGGTCCCTTAAGTTTGCGTGTTCAGTAGGAAAGGGTCTACGTGTAGACACATATTTCACACACTGCTTGGTAGATGCCTATCTATGTTCCAGAAATCATACACTGAACAAAAATTAATGGGCCTCCAGGAAGGAACCTGAATAATTTGGTTACATAACTCTGCAAATGATGAACAGACACATAAGCAGTGTGATCACTGCGACTGGACAGGGCAGGGTGGGTGTGAGATCTAGGTTTCTGAGAGGTACACAAAGTCTGATAAGTACATCCACAACCTCCAGAGATTATTGACCCCCACTAATTAATCCAACCTTCCAATTTGAGTCTCCAAATTGAACACAAGTGAGCACAGCACCAGCCTCTTCTCTACCTCTGGCCTGCACCAAGGAGAAGAGACCTTGGGGCTGAGCTGGGTAAGCAGAGATGTGGAGCCCAGGACAAGTGGCAGATCGGTGGTGCCTGTAGCTCAGTAGGTAGGGCACCGGCCCTGTATACTGAGGCTGGCAGCTTCAAAGAACAATGGCGAGGCTTCCTAAACAACGAGACCTGAAACAAAAAAATAGCGGGGTATGGTGGTGGGTGCCTGTGGTCCCACCTACTTTGGAGGTTGAGGCAAGAGAATCCCTTAAGCCCAAGAGTTGGAGGTTGCTGTGAGCTGTGACACCAGAGGACTCTACCAAGGGTGACATACTGGGACTCTGTGTCAAAAAAAAAGATAAGTGGCAGGTAATGGCTGGTCTGGGCTTGTACCAGGGTAGGACATTAGCACAGGGTGGGGGGGGCAGGCACATCCCAGGGCTCCTTCTACTTTAACTTCTTTTTTTCTTTTTTGAAAGGGAATCTCACTTTGTCCTCCCATCCCTACCCCCACCCAGAGTGCCACGGTGCCATAACTCACAGAAACTTCAGACTCGTAGGCTCAGCAATTCTCTTGTCAAAGCCTTGGGAGTAGCTGGGATTACAGACATCTGCCTAACCTTAGGCTTTTTAAGCTTTTTTTTCGAGACATAGTCTCACTTTGTTGCTCTCCTTAGAGTGCTCTAGCGTCATAGCTCATAGCAAGTTCAAACTCCTGGGCTCAAAAATCCTCATGTAGTCAGAGGAGAATTGTTAGTTTGGATTGGTTAAACTCAAATTGGTTCCTGCTAAATTGATGTTGGGGAGCAAAAAGTAATTCTTAAAAAAATTGTAGCTTAGGGCCAGGTATGGTGAATCAGGCCTGTAATCCTAATTCTTGGGAGGCTGAGGCAGGTGGATTGCCTGAGCACATAGGTTTGAGACCAGCATAAGGAAGAGCAAGCCCCAGTCTCTATTTTTTCTTTTTTTTAGGCACAGTCTCAAGCTGTCACCCTGGGTAGAGAGCCATGACCTCGTAGCTCACAACAACCTCAAACTCTTGGGCTCAAGCAATCCTCTTAACTTAGTTTTTCTAATTTTTAGTAGAGATGGGGTCTTGCTTTTTGGTCAGACTGGTGTCAAACTCGTGAGCTCAAGCTATCCACCATCCTCGGCCTGCCAGAGTGCTAGGATTACAGGCCTAAACCACAGTGCCCAGCCAGACTCAGTCTCTATTAAAATTAGATAAAAACTGGGGCGGTGCTTGTGGCTCAAAGGAGTAGGGAGCTGGCCCCATATGCCAGGGGTGGCGGGTTCAAACCCAGCCCCAGCCAAAAACTGCAAAAAAGTCGAAAAACTGAGGCTATCCCGGCTTGGCCTGTAATCTCAGCATGCAGGAGGCCAAGCTGTGGATTGCCTGAGCTCACAGGTTCAAAACCAGCCTGTGCCAGAGTGAGACTTCATTTCTAAAATTACCCAGGCATTGTGTCAGGCCCCTGTAGTCCCAGCTACTTGGGAGGCTGAGGCAAGAGAATCGCTTAAGCCCAGGATTTTCAGGTTACTGTGAAGTATGACTCCACGGCACTCTACCCAGGGCAACAACTTGAGACTCTCAAAAATAAATACATAAAATAAATAAAATGTCCTATGTAACAGGTAAAGCTTCTTACCAAATAAAAACAGTTGCTCTGTATTGCTTTCCTGTTACCTCGTTAACTGCGTGCATAAAATATTCAACCACTTTTGGAGGATGGTTTTTTCCTCAATATAATTTTTGCTTCTCAGATTCATTCAGATTCCTAAAATAATCATTTATAAGATCCTTTGTTTCTCCCTGGTCCATTCATTCTCTCTGATCAATTTTTTGTTCTCCAAGAAAATGGTCTAAATTCCCATGTCTTTCTTCTTTAATAAAGAATGTTTAAACACCTTTACCCCAGTGGGAAGTTGCTGTAATGTTTCAGAAATTTCCTCCCACAGGTAGTACATTAATAGTCCCAGCTACTTGGGAGGCCTGAGGTGGGAGGACAGTTTGAGCCTAGGAATTGCAGGTTGTTGTGAGCTATGACATTCCTGCACTATAGTCTGGGGCAATAGAGTGAGTGACACACTGTCCCCAAAATAGTTATTTAACCAATGCACATACTTGTTAATTGTTTTTGTTTTTGTTTTTTTTGAGACGGAGCCTCAAGCTATCCCCCTGGGTAGAGTGCAATGGCATCACGCTCACAGCAACCTCCAACTCCTGGGCTCAAGCGAGTCTCCTGCCTCAGCCTCCCAAGTAGCTG
>NW_003852715.1:453767-458005 GCF_000181295.1 Otolemur garnettii
GGGTAAATTTCAGGTTAATATGAGGGTAGAAATGATTAGATGACATTGTGTTTTGTGGTCAAGTCCCTGTTGCAGATGTGCCCCTCACCCATTGTACATGTGCCATACACCCTTACATTGTGTCCGTTGAGAGCACACTAATCTCCCTACCTCCTCCCCTCTAATTTTTGTATTATTTCACTATGAGACCAACCATTCTAACACCCTCAGAGGTTTGGGACTGAAAATGAAAGGTTATTCCAAGACATGAATGAAAGGAAACAGAGTCCAGATTCTGTGTGGAGAACATGGCCTTTGATCAGCCCAGTGGGGTGTGAGTAGGCTGAGTATGAAAAAGAAGTCAGCAGGTGGGTTAAGGCAGGGTAGAAATATGAGAGTTGGCAGGATGGGGATTGGCACTCCTTCCTAGACAGAATGTTTCTATTTTGGGGGGTTCTACATTCAACCCTATCACAATGGGTACCTTATAAGAATAAAGTGCAGTTGGATTTTGTTTTCCTAACCTAGGAGTGCAAGGCTTTAGATCCTTTCAGCCTAATTCCCTCCTGTGTATTTTAACACTCTACAGGGGGACTGGTTTCCTCCCTACATTTTTTCACAAGTATGGCAAGCCTTAACCCATTGTAGGGATCATGGCAAAACTCACCCTATTCCCATGAGCATCCTGGGAACCAGAAGAATGATTGCCCAATATCTAAGTGATGGTCAGAGATTCTTATGGATGCCTTTTAGAAGGGAGAGGGGAGAATGTGGAAAGTATAGGTATACCACACTGTTGCTAGAGGGGGGATGTATAGATGGAGAGGAACAGATTGATTTGTAAATTAACCTAAGAGGCAGATATTGTGATTTTTTTTTTTTTTTGGTGAGACAGAGTCTGAAGTTGTTGCCCTGAGTAGAGTGCCTTGGTGTCATAATTCACAGCAACCTCCAACACTATTCAAGCAATCCTCTTGCCTCAGTTTTTCTACTTTTAGTAGAGATGGGAGTCTCTTGCTCAGTGTCAAACTCCTAAGCTCAAGCAATCCACCCACTTCAGCCTCATAAAGTGCTAGCAATACAGGCATGAGCCAACACTCCTGACCCAGGTATTGTGTTTTAGATGATTTGGGCCCAGGTCTGTTAGTATTCAGAAAAGAAATCCAGCAGCATCTTTTGATTCCCAATCAGGTTACTCAGGTTTTATGCAGATAGAGGAAAGGCCCCTTCCAATGCTTCCTGATCATGAATGGCCTTTAATTCAGAATATTCTTTATACTAAGGAGTCATATTTTGAGGTGACATTTGCTTAGCTCCTTCATTCTCCTCTTCTAGAACGTCCATAGAAGTTTCACACATTAAGAGCTGAATTGCCAATTGTGAAGAGAAAGGACATGGGTTTGTAATCTCATAATAAGATGTTTGAAAAGAGATACAAGAACATAAATACAAGAACATAGGAATGAATAAGCAGAAAAGAACAGATCTAAGCTCATTTCCTCACTCCCCATTAAACCAGTCTCCCATTCTCAGGAATAGGTCAGTCTAATAGAACGGTTTCACTTTGTCAATCTGATGAATAATAATTTGTCTTCTAGGAGATATAGCTCAGTCTCTACTTGCCCTGATTTACGTAAAAACAACATTTCTTACTGATTTACATAAAAACAACATTTCTCTCCAATAACAGCACTAGCTTCTCCTTGTTGAGCTGTTAAAGCACCCAGGATGCTGCAATTTTGAATTTTGACAGATACTAGATTATTAACCTCTGTTTGAAGGGTTCCCCGCGTCAGCATGGTGAGGTCAAACTCTTGTTCTATTACCCTAGAGAGGTCCACTGTAACATAATTTCTGTTGCTCAGACTCATACACCATTTCTCAGTTTTTTGTTAAATTCTTGGAGCCACAGTCTTGATATCTTACTATGATGATCTCTGGGAATAAAATATTTCTGCCCCACTCTTTTTTTATTTATTTATTTATTTTTTTATTTTTTTTGAGACAGAGCCTCAAGCTGTCCCCCTGGGTAAGGTGCCGTGGCATTACAGCTCACAGCAACCTCCAACTCCTGGGCTCAAGCGAGTCTCCTGCCTCCGCCTCCCAAGTAGCTGGGACCACAGGCGCCCGCCACAACACCGGCTATTTTTTGGTTGCAGCCGTCATTGTTGGTTTTTTTTTTGGCGGGTCCAGGCTGGGGATTCGAACCTGCCATCTTAGGTGTACGTGGCTGGCGCCTTAGCTGGTTGAGCTATAGGCGCCGAGCCTTTTGCCCCACTCTTGCAAATGGTCTTCAGTAGAAGGATTATATAGAGCTGAAAGAAATTTAAACAATGACAATTTTAGCCACTGGCTTTTTATCAGAATCCAATAAATATACATTACACATTTGATGTGCAAAATCAGGTCAAGAACATTAAGAACATGCCATAATACAGTAGAGAGCAGCTAATTATCTTAAAGATAAATAAATGTTGCATGTATACATTGCATTTGGGAGAATTCTCAAAACCAGGTAAGAATTTGCATCACAACAGGTAAGCAGAAGTTGTAGAGGTAAAGTAGAGGCTGGGCATTGGCTCATGGTTTTAATCCTAGAACTCTGGGGGACTGAGGTAAATGGATCACTTAAGCACAGGTGTTTGAGATCAACCTGGGCAAGAGTGAGACCCCATCGGTACCACAAATTAAAAAATTAGTCTGGCACAGTGGCACAAACCCCTAGTCCCAGCAACTCATGAGGTTGAGGCAAGAAGATCTCTTGTGCCCAGAAGATTTAGGATGCTGTGAGCTATGACAACACAGCACTCTTCCCAGGGTGAACATTGCTCAGCCTGAAAGAAATGAGTCAATAAATAAATAAATTTGTGTTTGCATATATACATATATATTTCTAAATTAAAAGGAAATGTCATCAATTATAATAATAATGAAAGAGGCAAATAGAACAAAAAGAAAAGTTTGTCATATTTATCCCCAGCACAGAATTTATGCCATCTTAAAGTGACACGTACATGCTCATATAAGAGCTATCTGATACATATTTACTGTAGCATTATTCACATAATCTATTTGGCGAAAGCAATCCACATCAGCCTCAAAAAACAAATGGTGAAATATAATTTAGGATATAAAAATGACAGAGTATTACTTAGCTTCTAAAAATCAGGAAATCTTCTAACATCTCTAATAAAGATAAATGTCAACTTTATGGTAAATGAAATGGCCTTTCAAAAATTATCTTCAAATTACACAAATAATTCACACAAACATAATATGTATCCACCAATAAATATGAGTAAAACTTAACACAATTTTTGTAGAGGGGGCAGTGGTTCATGCCTACAATCCTAGTACTCTGGGAGACCGAGGCAGTTACATTGCCTGAACAGTCTAAGCCAGAGCAAGACTCCATCTTCAAAATAAATAGATGGTCACTGTAGTGGATACTTGTAGTCCCAGAGACAGGGGAGGCTGAGGGAAGAGAATCATTTGAGCCTAAGAGTTTGAGGTTGCTGTGAGCTATAATGCCATGCCACTCTACTGAGGGTGACAAAGTGAATTCTGTCCTCCCACCCAAAAGAACTTTTCATAAATATTCACCTACAGGACAAAATAACCATTGGCCAGCAACCAAGAGAAAATGTGCTATTCCTAAACCAAATAAAAGACACATGTATGCAAACGAACAGAAAGAAAAAGAAATTCCCACTAGACACACGGTTGATTTTTATTTAACTTTTATTCTCTATGTCTTAAAGTATACAGAGTTGAGTAATGTCATGCAAAATTATAATATACAAAGCATCCCAAACTGACTCAGATAAAACATGATATTATATTTTTCATATCTTTATTTTCACATAGAAAAATATGATGGAAAATCTTGTAATGAATATTTTGTAAATAATGGTTCATTTAGTGACAAATTCTCATTTTGCTTATCCTTGTATGTCAGGCAAATTTTGGTACAACATGTATAGGTAAAAACTACAAACAAAATTGACTGAGGTGAGGGGCGCTACTTTAAAAAATTAAAAAGAGGCCTGGAGCAGTAGCTCATGTCTGTATAACACCCTAGGGGGCAGAACCATGTAGATGGCAGGAGCTCACTAACACTTTTCAAAGAAATATTAATGCCCGGCTTGGCACTTATGGCTTAAGTGGCTAAGGCACCTGCCACATACACCTAAGGTGGTGGGTTCGAATCCAGCCCAGGCCTGCCAAACAATGATGGCTGCAACCAAAAATAGCCAGGC
>NW_003852715.1:458151-461062 GCF_000181295.1 Otolemur garnettii
AAAAGAAAAGAAAAGAAAAGAAAGAAAGAAATATAAATGCCCAATGAGCATTTTGAAAGATTCCTAAAGTCCCAATTCTTAGGGAAATGTGAAACAAAATCACAATGAAATGTTACATCATACAATGAACACTAAAAAACATGCCAAGGATATAGAGAAATTAGAAACTTTTAGAAATGTTGGTGAGGAAAAATGTTGCAGACTCTAATAAAAGGTATGAAGGTTTCTCAGAAAACTAAAATTAAAAGTTATTATTTGACTCTGTGCATGTAACTCAGCGGCTGGGGTACCAGCCGCGTGCACCAGAACGGGCGGGTTCATACCTGGCAAGGGCCTGACAAACAACAGTGACAATTACAACAAAAAAATAGCCTGGCATTGTGGTGGGTACCTGTAGTCCCAGCTTCTTGGGAGGCTGAAGCAAGAGAATTGCTTAAGCCCAAGAGATGGAGGTTGCTATTAGCTGTGACGCCATGGCACTCTGCCGAGGGGGACATAATGAAACTCTGTTTCAAAAATAATAAATAAGTAAATAAATAAATGTTATTATTTCATCCAGCAATCACTCATCTGGGTATATATCCAAAGTACACACAGCAGATCGGGGAAGATACACGTCCTCACTCACATTCATCACAGCATTATTCATAAAAGCCAAGACGTGGCCGGGTGCAGTCACTCACACATCCAATCCTAGCATTTTAGGAGGATGAGGAGGGAGGATAGCTGGACCACAGGAGTTCAAGACCAGGCTAAGCAACAGTGAGACCCCATCTCTACTAAAAGAATGGTAGGATAGCCAGGAGTTGTGATGGCCACCTGTAGCTCCTGCTATTTGGAAGGCTGAGGCAGGATTGCTTGAACCCACAGGTTGGAAGTTATTCTAAGCTGCAATGATGCTACAGCATTCTAGCCCAGGCAACAGAGTTCGTCTCCATCTCTCACTGAAATTCTCTTTTCTACATAACTACAATTCTCCACTGTGACTATGGACTGATCCAAAGTGGGTATATTTTCTTTTTCTTTTTTGAAACAAAGTCTCACTTTTGTCACCCTCGGTAGAGTATGGTGGCATCACGGCTCACAGCAACCTCCAACTCTTGGGCTTAAGTGATTCTCTTGCCTCAGCCTCCCAAGTAGCTGGGACTACAGGCACCTGCCACAATGCCGGGCTATTATTTTTCTTGTTGTAATTGTATTTGTCATTGTGTTTAACAGGCCCGGATCAGGTTAGAGCCTGCCAACCACCCCACCCCTCCCACTCAATGTATGTGGCTGGCACCCTACCCTAGCCATTAAACAACAAGCGTTGAGCCTAGGCATTTTTTGTTAATATTAGTTAACATTTTATTATATCAGAACAGGTATACTGAATCTTTTATGTACCATCTGGCAATAAAGTTTCATAGAAAGTGTACAATTTATTAATATGAGATACTATCAGAAATGTTAATAAACATTTGAAAACAGTAGATAATTTTCATTATGTTATTAATATATTCTTATTTTTATAAAAATTGAAAAGGTTTAATGTACCCATTAGAAACAATCAAAAAACATTTATGAATAAAACTATCAACTTTGTAAAATATGATAAATCCTATTAGTTAAAATAAGCTTTTGGGCAAAATTAAAATATCATTTAAATATAGGTTGACGAAAGTGATTCTAATCCTGCTGATTTCTGTTTGCCCAGAGTAAACTAGAACTTTCAAGTGAGCCTTTGTGTACATGTGGAATTTCTACTCATTCTCTAAATTACTTGTTAAATAAGTTGAAATTCTAACACATCTGAATATTTAAATCTAAAGTTACAGAAAATTGAACATGGAATAAAATGGAATGTGAAAACATAGATAGAGACAGTAAAACCAGCAAGACAGTAGAATACAAGTCCCATCTTCATGTATTCCTCCCAAGGGAGCCATCTATAGGGAAAAATGCTTCAGTGAGAGCCCAGCACGCGGACTCACACCTGTCATCTCACCTACTGAGAGGCTAAGGTGAGAGGATCACTTCAGTCCAACCGTTTGACACCACCCTGGGCAATACAGTGAGTCACCATCTCACAATAAGTGATGTTATGAAAGCTTTAGACTCCAGGGAGGAGGTTGTGAAATCCTCCTAATGCCCTTATGAAGGGGCACTCAGAGAAAGCTGACCCTCATTCACTTAGCAAACTAGAGGATCCCTGGTCCTGGTTATTGACTAGAGAATTCTCAAGGGTCCCACCCATCCAGAGACCTGGAGGGAAATGTTCACTCATGACCATGGAGACAGGCCTGCAGACCTGGGCACTTTGTGTGTTTATATTTTTCGTGTGTATGTATATATGTGTACATGTATATGTACACACTATTTATATACATTTATACGATTTATATATGCATCCATATATAGATACATGCACACAAACAGTATATACATAGACACACACATTAGAACCTCCATAGTGAGCCATCTCCCTACATTGATCATCTCCTCAACTTGACCTGATTTTCATAGACCAGACATGCACCACATGTGTGTATTGGTACAGCAGGTGTAGGTCCTTATTTTAATTACCTCTGTATGTTGACAAGTTTGTTACAGTCTCTTGAGTGGTCAACTTGCAGAGGTTCTGCTGCCTGTGTGTGTGTGTGTGTGTGTGTGTGTGTATGAATAATCATATCCTAAGCTAGAGATCGTTACAAAATAATAATTGTATTGTAACAACAAAGACACTAGTGTATCCTCAGGAATACTCTAAATTCCTAAATGACATAATATAATTAAGAAATGTATGGCTCGGTGCCTATAGCTCAAGTGGCTAAGGCGCCACCACATACACCAGAGCTGGTGGGTTTAAATCCAGCCCAGGCCTGCCAAACAACAATGACAACTACAACCAAAAAATAGCCAGGCATTGTGG
>NW_003852715.1:462400-463427 GCF_000181295.1 Otolemur garnettii
AAAACCAAAGAAATACAAACTTTATTCAGACACAGTCTCATTCTGTTGTTCAGGCTATAATGTCATAAAATCAGCCTAACTCACAGCAAGCTCAAACTCCTGGGATCAAGCAATTCTCCAATCTCACACCCACCACCAGCCCCCAGTTGGTGGGACAACATGCAACCACTACAATGCCTGGATATTTTTTCTATTTTGAGGAGAGACAGGGTCTCACTCTAGTTAAGGTTGGTCTCACACTCCTGAGCTCAAGCAATAGTCCAACTTTGGGTTCCAGAAAGCTAGGATTAGAGGTATGATCCAGTTAGAATAATAAAAAAAAATTCACAGGTATACTAAAACACACACACATATTTCATGTCCCTAAAAGCAATGGAAGAACAGTCAGATCCTGCACTCACATGGTAAGCCATAGAAAGTACTTTCATTCTCACTGTAACCTAGACTATCACTGAAAAGTAAGGTCCTTCTGGAAATCAAACCAAAAACAGGCATCATGGCTCATAACTACATACCTAGCACTCTGGGACACCAAGGAGGGAGGACTGCATCAGCTAACAAGTTTGAGACTAGTTTGAGTAATTGTAAGAACTCCCCAGTACTAAATAAATAGAGAAACCATCAGCCAGGCAGTAGGGAGAAACCTGGCTATTAGGGGGCTGACATGTAAAAATCATTTGACACCAGTAGTTTAAGGTTGCTGTGAGCTAGGCTGATGTCATGGCACTCTAGTATTAGGCAAGAGAGTGAGACTCTGTATCAATAAGAAAATAAAAATTGGCAGTGCCTGTGGCTCAGTGAGTAGGGCACCAGTCCCATGTACTGAGGGTGGCGAGTTCAAACTCGGCCCCGGCTGAACTGCAACAAAAAAAAATACCCAAGCATTGTGGCAGGCATCTGTAGTCCCCCAGCTACTGGGGACGCTGACGCAAGAGAATCACCTAAACTCAGGAGTTGGAGGTTGCTGTGAGCTGTGTGATGCCACGGCACTCTACCAAGGGCAATAAAGTGAGAGCCTGTCTCTACA
>NW_003852715.1:464597-466605 GCF_000181295.1 Otolemur garnettii
TATAGAAGAGCTATATTCCCTCATGTGTTACCTAACACTGAAGACAAGCGATGGAATGGCATCCACAAAAGCAGTGACAGATTATACATTTTTGGTCAACACAGTAGAAATAAAAGGCTACCAATACCAGCATGTACAATTTTGTGCCTTATTACATCATACGTTACAATCTATGTGTATGTTTTTGTACAACAATCTCAAGATGAGATAAATGGTAACTCTAAAGTGTTAAAGTGTACAAGAAAGAGCTGGAGATCTTGAAAAAGTGAACATTGTTATTCAGATGATATGAGGTGAATTTCCATTTCTAAATTTCCAACAAGCTCCACAGGAATGATAATGTTTCAGTCCCATGATGATATTTTATCAAACATTCAGTGACCTGCAGACACTAGATTTACCCCAGTTGATTCCTGAACCAGTAAACAAAAATGACAACCTTTACTTTCCCAAGAAAGGTATATGGAAGAGAATCTAAGAAGAAAGGGGTGCTTCCTCAATAAATGTTTTGATTTGCTCACATTAGTTGATGATCTCCCCAAGTTCTTATTAACAATACAGAAGATGCACTGAACCCTACAATGGAATATGTGTCCAAGAACACTATAACTGAGTGAATAAAATTAACATCAACTGCAACAGGACGAATTAGTATCAGGTGCTGATTCACAAGTGCAGACACATCACTGCTGTGATAGTACTGGCCAGAAAAAGTCAATGATAATCTGATAAAAACTACTTGAGAAAAACCCAGTTTGAGGAAAGTTTTCCAGTTACAGATATCTGGCATGTCTTCTAATCTCTAATGGTGTCTTTAAATAGCTTTCTTTACTATCCCAGAAAGCAACTCTTTTCTAAATATTTTGTTTATGAGAACTTTGAATTACTCTAGGCAGTTAATGCCATCTTCTGTAAAAGTGCATGGACCTCATCCTATTTTACATAGGACTGGCAGAGCTTCCAGATGGAAGCTAAACAGTACATATTCCTCATCTTTGCTACTATGCTATGATCCAACCTCATTCAAAATAGAAATCTTGGGCATCCACATTTTCCAATTTTTAACAGAGAGAAATGGAACATTTTCAGTATTTCAGGAAACAAACTTAAAGCGAGAATTTTTTAGGGCATATGGGGAGCCTGGATTGAGAGACACT
Source organism: Otolemur garnettii (assembly GCF_000181295.1). NCBI lineage: Eukaryota > Metazoa > Chordata > Mammalia > Primates > Galagidae > Otolemur > Otolemur garnettii. Next base: position 465,755 of record NW_003852715.1, read on the forward strand.
GGAAAGAAAACTCTGCCATATGCAGTGGAGAAGGAGTTTTGGAGCCTTTTGAGCATTGAAAGAAAAGGGGAAAAGGGTATTTGAAAGAAACTCATTCATGTGGTAGGAACATCACAAGTAGAGTCATAAAGGTTTGCAAAGCCTGAGAACATGACATTGGAGGAGAAAAAATGTGCACAGCCCTGGATCTTGGACTCAGTTACCTGAGTGACAGTCACTTCTTTCTCTTTCTCCTGCTTCCCTTGATTTCCTGCTCAGGCGAGACTATCCGGACACATTACTCCTGCACCTTGACCATATGCCTTTAAAGGCATCAGCACAAACTCTTCACCTGCTACCACCACATCGACAGGCACAGGGACCTGGAAGTACAGAGAAAATCTTACCCTTTCCCATGCTTTATCACAGGAGAGAGTCAGGAAGAAGGAGGTTGCACATAACAACCAAACTGTGAGTTTCTAATTTCTTGGCCTCCAGTGTCCCCTCCTGTTGGGAATTCCTGCTATGGAAATGGAAATATGGGCCCTCTGACCCTTTTCTGGGAAAAAATAAATAAACTCGACTGTCATAAATGTATCTGGAAACCCTCGTGCTTGGCATTGGCCTTCCCTTAGCATCACAGGGGTCCACATGGATGACACCAGCCACACTAATAGAATCTGTGGGCAGGCAGAATCACAGATGATGGTTCTTCTTCAAACTGGCCATGGAAACCTACCTGGAAGCCTGGGCTGAGAAACACTTAGCCAAGCATCGCCTCTCAGACTTCAGTATGCATACGAGGTATTTCTCAGTATGCCTCTCTCAGCATCTGATTCAATAACAGCAGCAGTTACTCTAGCTTCAAACAA
>NW_003852715.1:468673-470281 GCF_000181295.1 Otolemur garnettii
TTTTTTTTTTTAGAGACAGAGTCTTACTTTGTCGCCCTCAGTAGAGTGCTGTGTCATCACAGCTCACAGAAACTTCCAGCTCTTGGGCTTAGGTGATTCTCTTGCTTCAGCCTCACGAGTAGGTGGGACTACAGGCATCTGCCAAAATGCCTGGGTATTTGTTTTTGTTGCAGTTTGGCCGGGCCAGGTTTGAACCCGCCAGCCTCGGTATCTGGGGCCCACACGCTGCACACTGAGCCATAGGTGCTGCCCATAGATTTCTTCCCAGTTGGAAATCCTACCCCACCTGCACCCAAGTGGAATAAAGTCAATTTAATTGGGGAAAATAAAATTAGTACATTAGATACAATTTTCCTTATTCCCTGTGTATGGTGACTGTAATGCCAAATTTTGGCACACCACATACCATAACTACTCAAGAAGGGTGATTGAAAATTGGCAGTGGGACTTTTGTACTTTCACTATTTGGGACAGTATGCAGTGTGCTGTGCTGAGAGAGGATACCCAGGAAGGAGGAGGTCTAGGAGAACAGAGATCTTCTCAAGGAGACCCAAAGGATACACACACAGGGTCTTCCCCATGGTGACTCAGGTCTTAGGAATTTATAGAAACTTAACTTCCTGGGACCTGGAAATTTCCACTTCTGTGAAATCCTGTTGTCCTGTTGGGGCAGGAACAGCTTCTCCTGCTTTATTCAAACTGACACCTCCCCCCACCCCCAAAAAAAGAATAATGGGCAGGAAATTTTTGACTGGGGATGAAAAGGAGAAGACAGAGCAAATTAGTGACCATGGCCATTTTGAATTCTTGTGAGCCTCCTTCTGCCAGCTGAAATAAAGCCTTTCCTCTTATAAACATGGTGTTTGGTCTTTCTCTCCATTGGGCCTCCCTGTGTGGATGCCTCAACTGGGCAGAGAAAGGACTAATTCAGCAGGTCTTCATGGAGTCAAACAACGGGAGGAGCTGGTGTGCAGGAACTGGTATCTACACTGGGAGATGACTAAGGCAAGGTAGGATAAATACCGGATGCATAGCATTTGGGTGGAAGCTGACGTCAACCCCTGGGACGTTAGACTGCCAGCAGATTTGGTGAGAAGTGTATGAGAGTGACCGGCATGAATTCTGAGGGCGGGATTGGACCTCCCCTCACAGGGCCTAGAGGAGTCTTGATTCTGCCTCCTATAGCCAAGAAGCAGTTTGAGTGGGAAATCAAGGATGCCCAGGTTAGGAAAAGGGTTGGAATTATGTGTATGTGAGTGCTTGGAGACTGACAGAGACGGGTAACAATAGGTGGTATTTAGCACCCCCTGCTTCACAGGGCAAAACTACTGCTGCACAGACACTTGGGATCTCCAGGAATGAAACAGCTGAAGAGGAGGCTTAAGCTCATCAGAGCCCAGCTCAAGAGACAAACACCACTGGGAATCCTTGGTACCACTTTCTTTCTGGCTGTGCATCTGATTGGACAGGTTCATATTGGAGCATCTCTGATTGGTTAGGGCCTAAGACCCCACCTCTCTGACCTTGAGTGACAGGAATGCTATCCAACAAGAGGCTGGAAGAGGGCAGACTGCTAATAGTTTCTTACCCACAGCCCTTTTTTTTTTT
>NW_003852715.1:470710-472674 GCF_000181295.1 Otolemur garnettii
GTTTAGTCTGTGCAAGGCTTTGACTCCTATTATTTAAATAGGAGTTAGACTCTGCTGTGAAGGTGTTTTCAATATACATGGTGATGTCTAGGTAAAAATATGCACATAAAGAACTCAGGAACCTTACAGAAAGATGAATGGCATTGCCTGTCATCTCCAGGAGGCATTGCAGGAGGCTTCATGCAGGAGGTGGTGTTTAATCTCCCAACTAACAGGCAATACAAAGGACTATGTGGTACAACTCTTGGGTAAGGTGACCAGATTTTAACATTGGTAAAGCGGAACACCATTGACGGGGGCGGGGTGGGGCGTGGCCTGACAACAATGCAAACTTTGATAAGCAGTTCTCCATAATCACTTCTCAACAATTATTTGTTATTATTACAGTTTAACATTATAAAATTAACAAAAATAATATAAAACTCATATCCTGGCCAAATAGCCACATGGCAGCCGAAAACCATATATTCCCTTATGGTTCTCCCGCCCGTTAGTGCATTCTTTCCAAAAATTGGGACTTTTAAAAAATGCCACGGGACGTGATACAAATGTTAAAAATCAGGACTGTCCCGCCAAAAGCAGGATGTCTGGTCACCCTACTCTTGGGGGAAGGGTGGAGGTACAGCTTGGACTTTTCCTAACAAACTCTGTAGCTCTTTTTACACAGGGCTTTGGGCCTTCTCTGGCATGCAGCTCTGCCTGAGGGATATTTGTATTAAGCATTGAATATAAATTATATCCTTTTATTAATTTCAGTCATATATATGTGTGCGTTTACATATAAACACAAAGTAAATACATGTTTTCCACTCACAGAAACAACATGCTCACAATTATATATATATATACATATAATGTATCATATATATATAAAACTTTTCACCACAAAATATGTATATATAAATTATATATAATATATTTTATGGTGAAAAGATATATATGTATATATATTTTATATATACATATTTTATGGTGAAAAGTTATATACAGGGTGGACATAGAGTTCACATGCAATTTACAATAGTTTACTATTTAACCTAAAAATTTCAGGGTGGGCTGGGCACCCATACTCAGTGGTTAGGGCACCGGCCACCTGCACGGGGGCTGTTGGGTTCAAACCTGGCCAGGGCCTGCTAAACAAAACAAACAAACTAACAAAAATAACCTGGTGTTGTGGCAGTTACCTGTAGTCCCAGCTACTGGCAAGGCTGAGGCAAGAGAAATTCTTGAGCCCAAGAGATTGATGTTCATGTGAGCTATGACAACACTGCACTCTACCAAGTGTGACAAAGTGAGACTCTGTCCCCTCAAAAGAAAAATAAATAAATTGAAACTTCACTATTTAAATTTTAATTAAAATACTTTACTATTTGTAATGCACATGAACTTCATATCCACACTGTATTTAGAATTAGCCAACTGGACTTCGTGTTTTTATTTTTATTTATTTATTTATTTTTTTGAGAGAGATTCTCATTATGTCACCCTTTGTAGAGGGACATGGTATCACAACTCTCAGAAACCTAAACCTCTTGGGCTTAAGCAATTCTCTTTCCTCAGCCTCACAAGTAGCTGGGACTACAGGCACCCGCTAAAAGCCCGGCTATTATTTTTAGAGACAGGGTCTTGCTGTGCTCAGGCTGGTCTCCAACCCATCAGCTCAGACAATCCACCTAGCCTTCCAGAGTGGTAGGATTACAGGCGTGAGACACTGTGCCCCTGCTTGGACTTGGCTTGGATGATCCTAATTTGATGGTCAGCCGGTGGAGCATATGCCTTCTTGTCTACATTAGGCCCGATCCAGATCAATGTCACATTGATGTCATAGAAGTTTGAAGGAGCTAAGAAAATTCCACCCTATAGCTGGGCATTATGGCGGGAGCCTGTAGTTCCAGCTACTCAGGAGGCTGAGGCAAGAGAACTGCCTTAGCCCAGGAGTTGGAGGTTGTTGTGACCTGTGTGAT
>NW_003852715.1:472726-476377 GCF_000181295.1 Otolemur garnettii
AAAAAAAAAAAAAAAGAAAGAAAAGAAAGAAAAGAAAAGAAAGGCAAAAGAAAGAAAGAAAAGAAAAGGAATTTTCACCCTAAAATATGATTCCTTGGTATAAAGATTATTTTTTGTTGTTGTTGTTGTTTGTTTTTATTTTTGCAGTTTTTGGTGGGGGCTGGGTTTGTATAGGGGGCCCGGCATCCTACTCCTTTGAGCCGCAGGCACGGCCCTATAAAGATTATTTTGAATTAAGGGCTATTAAGGAAACATTGTTTTTTTGTTTGTTTGTTTGTTTGTTTTGAGACAGAGTCTCACTATGTCGCTCTCAGTATAAAGCCTAGTGCCATGGCATGATAGCTCACAGCAAGCTCTAACTCTTGGGCTTAAGAGATGCTCTTGCCTCACCCTCCCCAGTAGCTGGGACTACAGGTGCCTGCCACAATGCCTGGCTACTTCTGTTGTTGTTGTTGCAGTTGTTGTTGTTTAGCTGGCCTGGGCCAGGTTCAAAACTGCCACCCTCCTTGTACATGGTCGGTGCCATAACCACTGTGCTATGGGTGCCTATCCATAATCAAGGAACTTCGAAAAAAGATTCTCCTCTATCTATCTAATGTCTTAAAAGGCTGCTGGGCTACTTATCACATGTTAATAGACCTGTGATAAGGTCCTTGGAAGCACAATACCTGTCTCTAAAGTTAATTCACAAATCAATCTGTTTCCCCCCATCTACCCATCCCCCCCAGCAGCCACTAACTAACTACACCTGTTCTTTCCAGTTTCTCTCCCCCCTCCCTTCTAAAAGGCATCTTTAAAGCCAGCGATTATCACCAGGACTTTGGGAAATCATTCTTCTGTTTCCCCCCATATGCATGGTATCTGAAAATAAATCTTTCTCTTATTAATCTACCATAACTGTGAATTGATCTTTTCAGCAAACCAACCTAGGGGGAAAGGGCAAGTTTCCCTGGGACTCCAACAGCTTTAGCATCACAAACAGAATCCTCAAAACCAGACTGTTCTCCTGGAAGGTCACAACTGGAGGATTAGAACCCTGACCCCAGCCAGCACATGGTGAAGTATTTTACTTACCAGTCAGGTTTCCTCTCTATGGTCCCTGACTGAGAAGATGGTGAAAGATCTTTTGTTCTTTCCATAGTTAAGGTTGATAAGAGAAACATTTTTGTTGATGACTAGTCAGTCTTGTGATTCTGATATTTGCATATGTTGTGGTTTATAAATATTCATATTGTTTGATTCTATCTCCTCTCAGAAATAGTTTTTATTGTTATTGTCATTTTTTGTCTTGTCACTTGCCTTTCTGTGTTGGTTTCTCTAAAGAGACTTACTACAGTGTGGAACTCAGGCCCACCCCACCCCCGCAGCCTGACATTCAGATCGCCCAGCAAACCAGCAGTTAGACGGCTCCTGCCGGGCTAGTGTCTTTTTTTTTTTTTTTTTTATTAAATCATATCTGTGTACATTAATGCAATCATGGGGTACAATGTGCTAGTTTTATATACAATTTGAAATATTTTCATCAAACTGGTTAATATAGCCTTCACTGCACTTTCTTTCTTTTTTTTTTGGCCAGGGCTGGGTTTGAACCTGCCACCTCCAGCATATGGGGCTGGTGCCCTACTCCTTTGAGCCACGGGCACCATACCGCATTTTCTTGCTCATTTTGTTAAGACATTTATATTCTACACTTAGTAAGTTTAACATGTACCCTTATAAAATGTAGGTGTAGCCCCACCAATTATCCTCCCTCCACCCATCCTGCCCCCTTTTCTCTTCTCCCTCTCCTCTTTCCCCTACTTCTTGGGCTATAGTTGGCTTATAGTTTTCATATGAAAGTGTGGGTGCTTATAAATTGGTTTCATGGTAGGGCTGAGTACACTGGATATTTTTTCTTCCATTCTTGAGATACTTTGCTAAGAAGAATATGTTCCAGATCCATCCATGTAATCGTGAAAGAGATAAAAGTCTCCATATTTTTTAAGGCTACATAATATTCCATGGTGTACATATACCACCATTTTTTAATCCATTCATGGGTCAATGGGCACTTGGGCTTCTTCTATGACTTAGCAATTATGAATTGGGCTGCAATAAACATTCTGGTGCAAATATCTTTGTTATAAAGTGATTTTTGGTCTTCTGGATATATATCTAGTAGAGGAATTGTAGGATCAAATGGCAGATCTTTTTTTAGATCCCTAAGTGATCTCCAAACATCTTTCCAAAAGGAACATATTAGTTTGCATTCCCACCAGCAGTGCAGAAGTGTTCCCTTTTCTCCACATCCATGCCAACATCTCTGGTTTGGGGATATTGTGATGTGGGCTAATCTTACTGGAGTTAGATGATATCTCAAAATAGTTTTGATTTGCATTTCTCTGATGATTAAGGATGATGAACACTTTTTCATGTGTCTGTAGGCCATGCGCCTGTCTTCTTCAGAGAAGTTTCTCTTCAAGTCCCTTACCCACCCTAAGATGGGATCACTTGTTCTTTTCTTGCTAATACGTCTGAGTTCTCTTGGGCCAGTGTTTTTTAAGACAAACTTTGTTCCAGATCCCTGAAACAAAAACCATATGAGGTTTCCCTCTTGCTCTGTTCTGTGTCTCTGAGCTTGACTTTGTGACTGAGTGGAAGTTCTCACTTCAGTCTCCGCCATCCAGAGGGGGTGTTTTGTTGGCAATACATCAGGTGGCCAGTCTGAAAAGACCGGGAGTCCAAGACAAGTAAGATTTAAGCAGCACACTGTGTGTACCAAACGTGTCAAGCTCTGAGGAGTGAGGTTTTGTCCTTGTCTATTCTAACATAAGTCTACTTCTGAGAGTGAAGTTTGGAAATCATGGGAACTGCCTCCTCTAAGCCCTCTGCAGGAACACCTCTAGCTTATATGGTAAAAACTTACTCTAGGCCTCTGAGGTTACCACCAGGGCTTCCTATAAAGAGGCTTATTAGGTTGAGTTGCTTTTGGAATGCATATACCATAGAAAATTCTAATTATAAATGGCCAGAAGATGGATCCTATGAACTAGAAAAACTCCTTAAGTTAAAGAAAATTCTGGAGAGCTCTTATCCTAAGCAATTGCCTTATTTATATTTACGGGAAATATATATAAGATCAGAAGAAAGAAAGATCAGATTGAAAGAAAAGCGAACATCAGTGTTATGACTAACCTTCAAAACTACCTTAAAAAAACTGAAGGGCAGAAATCTGAATTAGGACAAAAGTTAAAATCTGTCTCCACGTTAAATCCCCCTCTGACTTATACTCACCTCTATCCTCAATTACCTGTTCTTTATCCCCCAAAATATCTTTTAGATCCCTGGGTTCCTGGTCAAAAATCAACCACAATATATAACCAAATTCCTCAACAATCATCCTTAGGAGACAATACAAGTATTTCTTTCTTTCTTTTTTTTTTACAGAGCCTCAAGCTGTCACCCTGGGTAAAGTGCCATGGCATCACAGCTCACAGCAACCTCCAACTCCTGGGCTAAAAGGATTATCTGGCCTCAACCTCCCAAGTAGCTGGGACTACAGATGCCTGCCACAATGCCCAGCTATGTTTTTGGTTGTAGTTGTCATTATTGTTTGGCAGACCTGGGCTGGATTCGAACTTGCCAGCTCTGATGTATGTGGCTAGTGCCTTA
>NW_003852715.1:477802-478599 GCF_000181295.1 Otolemur garnettii
CAATGTCCAGATATTCTGCCATATCTGTGCATATCTCAAGGAATAAAACAAGATGACCTTAATTCATTTTCAGAGAACTGTTTTTTGCCTCTGCAATAATTTGATTTGTAAACCAAGGACTATCGATTTTAAATCTTTTTTTTTCTTTTTCTCTTATAAGTTATTTTAAAAAAATCTGTGTAGCCACTTTTACTATAACACTTAGAGGTTGACCAGTCCAGCCAACTACACTGTTGCTGTTTTCTGTTTGTTTGTCTGGTTTGTTTGTTTGTTTACATCCAAAATCTTTCCAGGGTTAGTGTTTGTAGCTTCTGCTGGCCCATAAGCCTCTGGCCCATAAGCCTCTTTCTAGCCCTTTCAGTAAACATAGGGTTTGGTGTGGCTGTGTGGGGTTCATGTGTCCTTGCCAAAATGCCAGTACTTCTCTCAGCCCTTGTGAGAACCAGAAAGCAGGATGGTGCCACAGCCCTTGTGAGAGTCCAGGGCAAGCTGGCTGAGCATCTTGTCCACAGCCTTGAGGATGCAGGTGCAGGCTCAGCTGCTCATGCACAAGGCACATACCCTCAGTTTGGGCACTTCCTAAACCCATACAACAATAGGTATGGTACCCCAAAACTCAGCTGTTTTGCTTTCCTGGCCAGGAATTTTCATCTTCCAGATCATTCACAAAAGAGCGAGTGATGGCCCATTGGTGAGACTCATAAACAACATCTTTAGGACCATCTCGTTGAGTTGGTCTGTCTGGCCAGACATCTGTACAGGTTAACCAGCCTTAGTCAAATGAGCTAGCTTTTGGA
>NW_003852715.1:479832-482629 GCF_000181295.1 Otolemur garnettii
AAAAGTTAGAGTCTACATAGTTTTAATAGCTCCTAAGGATAATTGTTGAGGGGTTAAGGTTGGATTTTGAAGTGAGTTTTGAACAGAAACCCAGTGATCCAAAAGATCTGAGGGATCAGGGACAGGTAATTGAGGATAGAGAGGAATATAAATTGAAGGGGAGCTTAAGGTACAAGCAGATTTTAATTTTTGTTCTAATTTAGATTTATGCTCTTCAGTTTTTTTCAAAGGAAATTTTGTTCTTTTTTTTGAGACAGAGTCTCCGTATGTAGCCCTCTGTAGACTGCTATGGTGTCACAGCTCACAGCAACCTCAAACTCTTGGGCTTCAGCAATTCTTTTCCCTCAGCCTCCCAAGTAGCTGAGCTGGGACTACAGGTACCTGCCACAATGCCTGGCTAGTTTTGGTTGCGGTTGTCATTGTTGTGTAGCAGGCCCAGGCTGGGCTCGAACCCACCAGCTTTGGTGTATGTTGCTGGCACCCTACTCACTGAGCTACAGACACTGAGCCTTTAAGGGAGTGTTGAATGCAAGCCACAACACTGACATTTTTCTTTCCATTTGATTTTCCCAGAAATACAAATAAGGCAATTATTTAGGATGAAAGCTCTCTAACATTTCTCTAAATAAAGGAGTTTTTCTAGTTCAAAGGATCCATCTTCCAGCCAGTCATAGTTAGAATTTCCTATGGTATATTTATTCCAAAAGTGACTCAATTCAACAAGTCTCTTTATAGAAATCCCAGGTAGTAGTCTTCCAGGTTTAGAGAAATTTTTTACCATATAAACTAGAGGCATTCTTGGAGAACGCTTAGAGGGGACAGTTCCCATGATTCCTAAAATTCACTCTGAGAAATAGATTTATGATAGGGTAGACAGTGACAAAAAGACTCACTCCTCAGAGCTTGACATGTTTGGTACAAACAGTGTGCTGTTGAGAATCTTATGTGTCTTGGACTCCTACTCTTTCTAAATTGGCCACCTGATGGGTTTCCAACAAAACAGAGGCCCCACCCCCCCCACCACCACCAGATGACAGAGACTGAGGAAAGAATTTCCACTCAGTCCCAGAATCAAGCTCAGAGACATAAAACAGAATGAGAGAGAAACTTCATATGTGTGTGTGTATATATATATATGTGTGTGTGTGTGTGTATTATATATATTATATATATATTTTTTCCTTTTTTTTGAGACAGAATCTCCAGTTATCACCATGGGTAGACTGTTATAGCATCACAGCTCATAGCAACTCCAATTCTTGGGATTAAGCAATTCTCTTGCCTCAACCTCCCAAGCAACTGGGACTACAGGCACCCACTACAACAACTGGCTATTTTTTTTGTTGCAATTGTGATTGTTGCTTTTTTAGCTCTCCCAGGCAGGTTTGAACTCACCAGCCTTGGCATATGTAGCCATCATACTACCCACTGAGTTATGGGCTCCACTGGAAATATAGGTTGATCCCTCTAGCTTGGAACAAAATATCAGGGTATACTCTTAATGAATTTGCCCAGGCTTGGGAAACTGGGGTCCATTGTTCAAGCTTGAATGGGGGATCCTTGTATCAATAGAGTTTTTCCAGATGAAGAGTGATCTAAGTAAGGGTCAGCAACAGAATTGTGTCTTGGGCTGGAACCCCTTTCACTCTTTATGACCTGATGATCTCATCTGTGGAAGACATGAATTTCATTAGCACATCATCTGAGTAAAGTTTGCCTTTTGAATTTAGAAATCCAGAAAGTTTATGAATAGTATAAACAATTAGGCCTCTTCACAAAGTTGGCTTAATTGTCTCTGAGGTTAAGAGGGCAATGACCACTACCACCTGTAGATAGTGTGGTCATACTTTAGCCATGATGTTAATTTCTTTACTAAGATAAGCTACAGGTTATAAAACTAGACCCCAGTGTTGGGTCAAGACTCCTAGGATAGGAGGCTCCTGTAGCTCAGTTGTCAGGGCACTGGCCACAGACACCAAGGATGGTGGGTTTGAATCCGGCCTGGGCCTGCTAAGCAACAAAGACAACTGGAACCAAAAAATAGCCAGGCATTGTGCTGGGTGTCTGTAGTCCAAATACTTGAGAGACTGAGGCAAGAGATTGCTTAAACCCAAGAGTTTGAGGTTTCTGTGAGCTGTGATGCCAGGGTAATCTACCCAGGGTGATAGCTTGAGACTTTGTCTCAAAAACAAACAAAGAAATAAAAAACTCCTGGGATAATCTGTAACATACAGATCAAATTGTTGTCTGGTAGAAAGACTTAAAGCAAGGGCCTGTAAAAGACCATTTTTCAGCTGTTGAACTGCCTCCAGTTTCCATTCTAGAGTGACCAGGAACTCTTTGAGCATTTTTAAATAAGGAATAGAGTGTTCTAGCTATTTCACTATCCAGAAATACCGAGCCTGCACAAGCCTGTATTTCCTAAGAAGCCTGGAGAGTTTGAGATTTGGGTTAAGCCAAAATTGGTTCTATTCTTTCTTTGCTCAAAGGTTCTCTTACTGTGGAAGAGTTGGAGGCCCAAATAGTGTACTTCAGGCACATATGATTGGGCTTTAGCCTTGGAAACCTTGTACCTGCAATCAGCTAGAAAGTTTAATAGAGCTTGGGTAGGTTTGTGGCATTCCTCTGCATCTGGTGCTCCCAAAAGAATGTCATTTATGCACTAAACAAGAGTCACTGTGGGACAGGAGAAATGACTGAAGTGTTGTTGATCCTTGGCAAGTCGATACTGAGGCCAGAACTGGGTATAGAAGAAAACCATGCATCCGCTTTTCAGCATTTGGGGATCAAGCGGGTC
>NW_003852715.1:484010-487061 GCF_000181295.1 Otolemur garnettii
AACCTCCAACTCCTGGGCTCAGGCAAGTCTCCTGCCTCAGCCTCCCAAGTAGCTGGGACCCCAGGCACCTGCCACAACACCCAGCTATTTTTTTTGATTGCAGCTATCATTGTTATTTGGCAGGCCTGGGCTGGATTCCAACCCACCACCTTAGGTGTATGTGGCTTGTGCATCAGCCACTTGAGCCACAGGTGCTGAGCCTATTTACCTATTTTTATTGCCATTTTACACTGAAATCATGCAATGTTTATATTTAATTTTTATGTAGGAAAAATAATAGTATTTAGCCTTTTTTTTTACTTTGCCAAATAATTTCCATATTACAGAGTTTGAGATAAATATTAATGTTTTTAAGTATTTTAAATTTTAAGTAATAGTGCATTGGATCCAATAAAATTTGCTGTAACATGTGTGGGTTACAGGTCTGATTTCTCTTTACTTCTTCATCCCCACCTTGAGCTTCCCAAACCCACAGTTCTCCTTCTACTTGTAAAATGGTATTTTATCATTTCAGTGAATGAGAACAATTTAAGGAGAAATCAGTTTCAACACGTCTTCAAATAAAAGTGCCTACATTGTATGTGCAATAAAATTTTTAATTTACGTGTTACAGTTGTGTTGGGACATGAAGTGGAAAATGAAATTTAAAAATAAGAATTGTTTAGCTACAAAAAAAAAAAGAATTGTTTAGCTACAATAAAGAGCAGGCCTGAGAATTTATGAAATAGGCCTCCGTAGTGATCTCAAACTGAAACAGAAGACAAGTAACTACACCTTGGGAAACAGTAAATAAAAGAACATTAGAGGGTGGTGCCTGTGGCTCAAAGGAGTAGGGCACTGGCCCCATATGCTGGAGGTGGTGGGTTCAAACCCAGCCCCAGCCAAAAACTGCAAAAAACAAACAAACAAAACAAAACCAAAAAGAACATTAGAGAGTGACATTATTTATTTTTACAAAAATGTGTGTATTTATAAATTCATAGGAAGTATTCAGAAGAATAAACACTGTTAATAGCTTTTTTTGTGTATCAAGTGACTTTGGAGGAAAGCGAGATTTTCCTGAAGATCTATATGTCTTGACATTTTTTTTTGTTTTGAGATAGTTTCACTATGTCCCCCTGGGTAGAGAGCGTGGTGGTGTCACAGCTCACAGCAACCTCAAACTCTTGGGCTTAAGCAATGCTCTTGCCTCAGACTCCCAAGAGAGTACAGAGTCCACCGCAATGCCCAGCTATTTTTTTTTGTTGTTGCAGTTGTCCTTGTTGTTTAGCTGGCCCATGTTGGGCTTGAAACTGCCAGGCTCGGTGTATGTGGCTGGCGCCCTATTCACTGAGCTTCATGCACCAAGTCGTAACTTGACTTTTTGATGGTACTATGACTCTGCTACTAAAGTTACTAAATATCACTATGGGTTCAGCACCTGTAGCTTGCCGCTAGGGCGCCAGCCACATATACTGGGGTTGGCAGGTTTGAACCTGGCCTGGGACTGCCAAACAACACTGACAACTACAACAAAAGTATAGCCAGGCATTGTGGCAGGCACCTATAGTCCCAGCTACTTGGGAGGCTGAGGCAGGAGAATCACTTAAGCCCAAAAGTTTGAGATTGCTGTGAGCTGTGATACCATGGCACTCTACCCAGGGCAACATAGTGAGACTGTCTAAAAAATAAAAATAAAAATAAATAAATAAGTTAATATCACTATAATCATATTCAAAGCACTCCCCTTGGGAAGCTATATATGGATGCCACTACCTAATATACACTTCAAAGCAATTTTAGAATTATTTTTTTTTTGTGACAGAGTCTCTCTTGGTCACCCACAGTAGAGTGTCGTGGTGTCATAGTTCATAGGAACCTCAAACTCTTGGGCTTAAGTGATTCTCTTGCCTCAGCCTCCCAAGTAGCTGGGACTACAGGCACCTGACACAATGTCTGGTTATTTTGTTGTTGTTGTTGTTGCAGTTGTCATTGTTGTTTAGCAGACCCAAGCTGGTTTTGAACCCATCAGACTTGGTGTATCTGGCTGGTGCCCTAACCATTGAGCTACAGGCAGCCAGCCAATGAAATGTCTTATTAAAAAAATATTTCTTCAGGTACAAAAATGTATTGTAGGCCCCATCACGAGAGTAAGGAGTGTGTTCCAATACAGTTATTTATCCACTAGCTAAATAGTCCCTCACACACAAGGTCATGTAAACTAGTTAGTATATTGTCATGATGCTAGACCCTTGAGTTGGAGGCTAACATTTTTAGTTGAGATTGTCCTAACTCCTTCCCTTTTCACATTTCCATGTTCCACCGTACTTATTACATTCAGCTGAATATTTTGACACCCCCTTAAATAAATGTTTGCAATGTTTTCATAAGTTTTGTTTATTACTGGCTGCCCTGACCAATCTTCATCAGTAAGGCTTTCTCTCCTCTCAGAAAAATGTTCAATCCATTTGTAAACTGCCATTTTATTTATGGTGTTAAGATCATAATCTTGGGCTAACTTGTCCCTGATTTCGCTACTGCTCTTGCCAAGTTTAACAAGAAATTTCTGAAAGTTTGTTCACTGCTCTAATCTAAGCTCTGACATTCTTGCAACAACACACAAACCCACACAAGAACAAAAACAAAAATAAACATCACACTGCAAGACACCACCACATGTCAATGAAAACACAACCATGAGGCAGTGATACAGCAAGATTATGAAACTCCACCAAGTTTTTGTATAGTGCTGCCACTGTAAATGCATGGTGTCAAGTTCACAAAGTTAATTCTCAGATCTGCAATCAATTTCTTTATAATGAGAAAAAGATCAAAAAGTAAGGATCATTGCCATTTGGTATTTGGACCACAGATTGACTTTTTTTGTTGTTGTTGTTGAGACAGAGTCTCATTATGTCATGCTCAGTAGAATGCCGTGGCAACACAACTTACAGCAGGGGACCTCAAACTACAGCCTGCAGGACACATGAGGCCCACCAAGGACATTTATCTGGCCTGCCAGGTGTTTTTGCTGTCACTGTCTGTCCTGCTTAGCAGCCGACTCTACCTGGG
>NW_003852715.1:487288-497148 GCF_000181295.1 Otolemur garnettii
GAGTCTTTCAGGACCTACAATTACATGAAGGATTGAAGAAATGAGAGACAATTTGCATCAGTATTTGCAAAACTCTGCAAATAAACTTTCCTATTTTCCCTTGGCACTCGATGAAAGTAATGATGTTCGTGATTCTGATTTCTAATTTTTATTTGTGGGACAACTTCTAATTTTTATTTGTGGGACAAATGACTATTTCGAAGTCACACAAGAGCTTGCTGCACTGCAAAGCATCAAAGGAACAACTACAGGAGAGAATGTCTATGAAAAGTTTTGCCAAACTGTGAATGGTTTGGAGCTGGACTGGGCTAAACTAGCCATTGTGACCACTGATGGTGCTCCTAACATGGTGGGGTCTAAGAAAGGAGTAATTGCTCACATTAACCAAGAGATGGACAAACAGAACCATTCTCATCCAATAGCCATACACTGCCTCATCCACCAACAAGCACTGTGTAGTAAATCACTGACGTGGGACTCTGTTATGAAAATTGTGGTATCTTGTGTTAACTTCATTAGTGCTAATGCACTAAACCACAGACAATTTCAGGAATTTGTCTGAGCTAAATGTTGCCTATAAAGATGTTCTGTACCACACAGAAGTCTGTTGGCTGAGTCAAGGGAGAGTTTTGAAATATTTCTATGGTTTACTTCCATAGATTACAGCTTTTCTCCTTTCAAAAACAAAGACGTACCAGAGCTCAATGATGCAGAATGGAAATGGCACCTTGCCTTTCTGACAGAAGTAACAGAGCAACTCCACAGTTTCAATGTGCAGCTTCAAGGAAAACGGAAGCTCATCTGTAACATGTGAAAGCATTTGAAGTAAAATTAGGCCTCCTCATCAAACAAGTGAAGGAGGAAAATTTCTGCCATCTCCCCACAACTCAAAATCTGTAAGCAGGAAAACCATTGTTTGCATTTCCAAACAAAACATGTGTGGATTCACTGGAAAATTTGCAAAAGGAGTTCCAATTTAGATTTAAGGAGCTTCATCTCCATGAACAGGACAGACAGCTTTTCCGTAACCTGTTTTCTATTGATATTGAAAATGTGGATACAATTTACCAAATGGAACTGACTGAACTACAGAATTGTGACTATCTGAAAGATGCATTCAAGTCAAGCAGCCCTCCTAATTTCTATGCATCTTTCCCCTCTGAGACCTATCCTAATCTCAGGAACCATGCACTCAAAATGGCAACTATCTTTGGCAGCACTTATGTCTGTGAATAACTTTTTCCAGAATGAAACATCTGAAATCTCCAACCAGATCTAGACTAACTGATGCACACTTGCATCACTTGTTATGACTAGCAGTGACAAATATGGAACTGGACACTGACCATCTCATTAGCCAAAAGCAGGCCCATAGTTCCCATTGAAATACTGGTAAGTTTGTTGATCAAACTTTACTTGTTCTTCATTTTAAATATTGTATTTGTTCCCATTTTGGTCTTTTACTTTAAAATAAGATAAGTGCAGTGTGCATAAGAATTTGTTCATAGTTTTTTTTTTTAAACTATAGTTCTGCCCTCCATGGTCTGAGGGACAGTGAACTGGCCCCCTATTTAAAAAGTTTGAGAACCCCTGTCCTAAGCTAAAGCAATCCACTCACCTCAGCCTCCCAGAGAGATAGGATGCTAGCCCTGAGCCTTGGAGCTCAGCCCTCTTTGAATATATGAAAACATCATTTTCATTTCTCAAAAAGTATATATACATATCTGTATATAGATGAGTACATAGAAACACACACACACGCACACATAAATTCATAGGTTTTCAGGAAGGACTAAAATCTCTCAGCCTGCCTCCTTTCTCTTGCCTCTAGCTCCCTCATCTCTGTGGATTTCTGTTTTCACAAACCATTAACAAACCCAACAAAACAACCAAAAGAAAAGGGGAATTCTTTTTCTTTACATTTTCTGAGCTAGTTTGTCTTTCAGTGTTTGCTCCTTTATGCCTCAAGTGATTCCTGAGTGTCCCACATGGAACTATGAACAATCACCACTAATGATGGAAAATACCTAGAAAATGTTTTTCTTCAACCTTTGCTGAGGAAAAATGGACACACCATTCACAGTCACAACACGTTGTGAAATCGGCTGCATTAACTTCCCCTCTGCTTAAATCCAGACGCCCATCTGACCTCAGCCTGGGCACCTTCCTTGCTTTCTTTGGGATACTACGCTTTGTCTTCTGCTTTGTCTCTTTTATTCCTATCTTCTCCTCACTCATGACCTGCTCTCTGCTCTTTGTAATGGCTTCCACCTGCTCTCTAATATAAAATAACCTTACACTTTTCTATCCTAATCTTGACCTAAAGAAATTCTTCTGTCACCCTATGTGCAGGACCCACTGAGCAACTGAGCTTTTTCACACCTGAAAGCATCTGACGTGAGAAGGACATGGAGTCAGCTTGGCTAGAGACTGAAAGACACCGAAGTCTGGTAGTTTTAGGTCCCAGGTGACCTTCCCACCTGTCTCTCATCCTTATGGTTTTTTAAATTTAGCTCCCACACTAAAGATGCCCATCTTGAATAGTTGGGGATCTTAACTTTTTTTTTTTTTGAGGCAGAGCCTCAAGCTGTCTCCCTGGGTAGAGTGCCGTAGCATCACTGCTCACAGCAACCTCCAACTCCTGGGCTCAAGCAATTCTCATGCCTCCATTTCCGAAGTAGCTGGGATTACAGGCACCTGTCATAATGTCCAGCTATTTCTTTCATTCTTTCTTTCTTTCTTTTTTTGGTTACAGTCGTCATTTTTGTTTGTCGGACCCAGACTGGATTCAAACCCGCCAGCTCAGGTGTATGTGGCTGGCGCCTTAGCCACTTGAGACATAGGTGCTGAGCCGGATCTTAACTTCAGAATTAAAAATGTCATAAACTGTCACCACGTTGTGATATATTATTTAAAATAAAGTACTATTATGTGCAGCTCCCATGAGGTAAAGGTGAGTATCACCGAGGTCCAGGGCCCCAGACACAAGCTGTGGCGATGGTCACAGCTGCTTGGCTGGCTGGGAGAGGGCCCAGGGCCAGTGCTCTGAGAACCCTCAGCAGTCACACTCCTGGGCCTTCTTGGACCTCCAGGGCCCCTGTGCCCAATTTGTCCACTGTCCTCTTTCCCTCCCCTGCAACTCCAGCAACAAAGAAAAGTAGTGGGAGAAAGAGCTGTGATGTTGGATGGCCCGTCCCACCTCACTACCTGGATGGCGCCACCCAGGTAATGGCGCAGTCTTCTGGAGGAAAAGGGCTGTTCACCGGCAGCAGCAGCATTGGCATGGCATTGCCTAACGACCTGTATGACACACAACCTCTCCAAAGCTGAGATGGATGCACCTCAGCTTATCATGCTGGCAAATGTGGCTTTAACTGGGGAAGTAAATGGCAGCTGCTGTGATTACCTGGTGGGTGAAGAAAGACAGATGACAGAACTGATGACTGTTGGGGATAACAACTTTTCAGACAGTGATGGAGAAGACCTTGAGAAGTCTCCTTAAATAAAAGATGAACCCAATGGACTGATAAACATGGAACTGAGAAATTCAGAACTCAGTGTTGTACGATCTCAGCCTGTATTTGAGGCATCACCTGCCCCAGAAGTTTACAGCTCAAATAAAGAGCTTCCTTCAGAAACACCAGGAGAAGGGGACAAATGAAGAACTTGAAGACCAGACTCTTTTGCTGTAAGCCATGCCAGTATGAAGCAGAACCTGAAGAACAGTTTGTACATCACATCAGGGTACACAGTGCCAAGAAATTTTTGTTGAAGAAAGTGCAGAGAAGCAAGCAAAAGCCAGGGACTCTGGCTCTTCCCCATCAAAAGTAGGAGATTCCTCCAAGGGCCCCATTAACTGTGACCACTGTGGCTACAATACTAATCGATATGACCACTCTACTGCACATCTGAAACACTACACCAGAGCTGGGGGTAACAAGCGAGTCTGTAAGTGCATCATTTGTAGATATACAACAGTTAGTGAGTATCACTGGAGGAAACACTAGAGAAATTATTTTCCAAGAAAAGTATACACATGTGGGGAAATGCAACTATTTTTTCAGACAGAAAAAACAATTACATTCAGCATCTTACAACTCATACAGGAGAAGGCCTATATAAATGTGAACCTTACCCTAGTTCTCAGAAGACTCATGTAGCTACACATATGCGTACTCATTCAGATGAGAAGCCATTTAGATGTGCAGTTACATGGCCTCTAATCAAAGTGAAGTAACTCACCATCTAAGACAGGCTCACAATGGGCCTAAACTTCTTAACTGTCCACACTATAATGACAAAACAGAAGACATAAGCAACTTCAAAAAACAAGTGGAGCTCCTTGTTAGCCCACAGCAGTTCGATTGCTCTGTATGTGACTACACAGCTTCCAAGAAGTGTAATCTAGAGTATCACTTCAAATCTAAGCATCCTATTGGTCCTAGAAAAAAACAATGGATGTCTCAAAGTGAAACTAAAGAAAACCAAAAAGTGAGAGGCTGACTTGCCTGATAACAATGCTACAAATGAAAAACCAGAAACAGAGCAGACAAAAATAAAGGGAGATGTGGCCGGAAAGAAAAATGAGAAGTCAGTAAAAGTAGAGAAAAAATATTTCAAAAGAGAAAACATGGGACGACACCTGTGACTCAGTAGGTAGGGCACTGGCCCCATATAACAAGTTTGGTGGGTTTGAACCCGGCCCCAGGCCAACTGTAACCAAAAATAGCCAGGTGTAGTGCTGGGCACCTGGCATCCCAGCTACTTGAGAGGCTGAGGCAAGAGTATCGCCTAAGTGCAGGGCTTGGAGGTTGCTATGAGCTGTGACGCCACGGCTCTCTACATAGGGCAATAAAGTGAAACTCTTTAAGTGTCTCAAAAAAGAAAAAAAAGAAAAGAAAGCTTTGCTGTAGCGTGTCAATGACCCAAGTGACTACCAGAACTCACAAATTAGCAACAGGAAGTAACTCAGAAAAGTTCTGTAAATCCAAGAAAAGCAAAAGGAAGATGGAAGCTGAAGCCCAATCCTTACGTGATCCTGTGAATGATGAGGAGTCTGTGACAAAAAAGAGAAAGAAAATAGAAAGAGAATCCAGTAGTCAGGAAGTGCCAAAGGGTGACAACAAAGTGGAGGAGAGTAGGATGCAAAATGCCTGCGTGAAAAAAAGTACAAGAAGATCCCTGAACTATAAGTCAAGAAAAAGAAGCAGCAAGCCTGCTCAGAAGGAGCCTGTTTAGAAAGGCCCTGCTCCTATGGAGGTTGCTCAGAAGGGGCCTGGTCAGATGGAGTATGCGCTGATGGAGTCAGGTTAGAAGAGTTCTGCTCATATGGAGTCTAGTCCTGTGGGGTCTGCTGAGAATGGGCCTGCTGAGATGGGGTCTGCTGAGAAGAGTTCTGCTCATATGGAGTCTGCTCAGATGGGATCTGCTCAGAAGGGGCCTGCTGAGATGGGGCCTACTCAGCTGGGACCTGCTCCTCTGGAGGTTGTTGAGGAGGAGTGTGCTCAAGTGTAGCTTTGTCCTCCCATGGAGGCTGTTCAGAAGGAGTCTGCTGAGCTGGGGCCTCCTCCCATGGAAGTGCTTCAGAGGAGGACTTGGGTGGAACTGCCCTAGCATTTGTTAGAAAGTCCTGACCCACAGCTTTCCACAGGTAGAGAAGAGAGGTAGACCATCCATTATACAAGGCCTCCCTACAGACATTGAAGCAAATTGTTGCTTTCCAGAAAGGCATCATTGTCATGGATGAAGTAATACCTGTGAACAATGCTGTGCCCATCTCAGGTGGCCAGAGTTCTCCAGGCCCTGCATTTTCCCACTTGGAATCACAATGTCAGATTCCAGGTGCAGGAGGCATCTGTTGCTAAGTATCTAACCACATTTTATCCTCAATACCTGAGTTTCATACCTACCTGTGGTTGGGCACCTCTGTTTAGTCTTTGGCTCACCCAGTCCTCTTACTCAGATGACACCCCTGTCTGCTCTGATTTTCACCACTGACCACAGTGAAAGGGCCGCCCATTGATTCAACCTGGAAGTGAAGATGGCCAGAGAGATATAGGAGTAATAAGTAATATCTAGCAGGAGAGTGAATTCAGAATGTCTATTGTTCCATTAGCTTATCTTGTTGAAGATGTAGATTTTCCTCCCAGATAGTAACACCAAAATGTCAGATATTAGGGGACCAGGGGTGAAGTATGTGTTCCCTTTTTTGTTCCAGGTGCCAAAGAACGGTTATTATAACCAAGACAGTGAAACAATGAGCAGAATAAGCAGATACAAGTGTGCAAAAGGGCAAAGTTTACAAAGGACTATACACTCCTGAGAAGGAGCACATCTACATTTTCAAGGAGAAAACCCTGGGATTAGCAAGATGTTTCCCCTTACATGGATTTTCCAGTTCTAGGTTAAGTGGTATGGGGGTAAAATATTCAGGATATTTCTTGGATATAGGCAAACCTTCTGGAATGGAGAGTCCTCTCATTTCTATCCCTATAATTAATGGACACTATTTGTCATTGTCATTGTAGAGTATGATAGAACTGGTGTAAATTGTACTATGTTAATGAAAATAGGTCACTCAAGCCTACTGTCATCTTGTATGCCCACTCCAAAGACCTCTTTTTGGTGGCCTTGGCCATATCTCCACATTGTGGCCTCTCTACCTCTGAGACTCATTTCTGTAGAACAAACACCAGTTCAGTTTTGGGAAGCCTTCTTGAAATGTCAACTTTTGTTTCTTGGAAGTCCCTGCTGCTCAATTTGTTCCTCTTAAATTATGGACAAAGGATCTCCTAGTATCATCTGCTCCTGTCTCTCCTTAGCCCTACCTAACAGGATAAACACAACTTTAAGGCTCTGAGACATGACTGATATTTGTAGAGTATTTCTTCCATTTGAATTAGGATTGGAAAATTGTGAGATATACTTAAAGATACTGTCACACTCTCTTTTTTCCTAGAGACATAGTCTCACTTTATCACCTTTGGTAGAGTGCACTTGCATCACAGCTCACAGAAACTTGCAACTCTTGGGCTTAGGTGATTCTCTTGCCTCAGTCTCCCAAGTAGCTGGGACTACAGGTGATTGCCACAATCCCTGGCTATTTCTTGTTTGCAGTTTGGCCAGGGCCAGGTTTGAACCCACCACCCTGAGTATATGGGGCCAGCACCCTACTCACTGAGCCACAGGTGACACCTGATATTGTCACAGTCTTAACATATGTAGTATTTCTTTATGAATTCTGTTGTATACTGAAATGAGTACTGGTTATAGGATTGGACACTTCTCATTTGTAGGAAATTTCTGAGGTATAAGTTTTTTATTTATACAATGGTTTAAAGATTAGTTAAACAGCTGTCAATCTCTTCACATTCATAGAGTTTTTCTTCAACATGAATTCTGTTGTGTACAGGAAACAGTGCCTACTGGAATGAGGCTTTGCTACATTTTCACATTGTTACCATTTTTCTCTGCTATGATTTCTCTTCTGTTTAATAAGACTGAGGACCACTGAAAACCTTTGCCACATTATTCACATTTGTAAGATTTCTCTCCACTATGAATGTTCTTATGTATTGTAAGGTTTGAGCTCTGGTTAAAGTCATAGCCACACTGTTCACATTGGTAGGATTTCTCACCAGTTTGAATTATTTCATGCTTAGCATGCTATGAACACCAGGTAAAGGCACAGCCACAGTCTGCATATGGAGGGCCTCTCTCCTGTGTGATTTCTGCTACATACAGTGAGGATTGAATGTGAGTTAGAGTTTGCCACTGTCCATATTTATATGATTTCTCTCCAGAATAAATTCATAAATGTCTAGAAAGTTTCACAAATGAATTAAAGGCTTTGCCACATTTTGGCCTTTGTAGAGTTTCTCTCCACAACAAATTCTTTCATGTGTACTACTAGTTGACCTACATTAAAAGGCTTTGACACGTTTTTTAAATTTGTAAGGTTTATGTCCAGAGTAAATTCTTTGATGTTCAGAAAGGCGTGAGTACCAGTTAAAGGCTTTGCCACATTTTTGACATTTGTATAGTTTCTGGCTGTAGTGAACTCTTCACTGTTCAGAAAGGTGTGAGTGCTGAGTAAAGGCTTTGCCACATTCTTCTGTTGTAATGGGCTCCCCAGCCCATTTCCCTCCTCCTCCCTCCCCCCAGAGTGGACTCTGGGAACAAGGCAAGTCTCTCCTTCCCCCAGGGTGGGCAAGAATATGCTTCCCAGCCTGCTCCCAGGCCCCCTCCTTCCACCTATGGTTGCCAAGAACAGACTTCAGAACAAGGAAGCACAAAAAACCCCCACGATCCCAGTGAGTGAACAATGGTGGAAAACCTACCTAAGCTGTATCAATCATTATAACTATTGTGATGTAAGATGTATCCATTGTCAACCAAGTTGTAATCCCCCCACCCCCTGCCTTAAGCTAACCAGCCATGTCTCACTTTTGTACCAGTATGCTTGCTAAAAACTATAAAAAGCAACCTACCCCCTACTTCACGGCTATACTGCCCCTGCGGTAGGTATAATAAATTACCAATTAATTACATCTAAGTGGGGGTCCGACTCTATCTTTTCAGGTCATGGGGTACAACATTTCACATTTGTAGGGTTTCTCTCCAGAGTGAATTCTTTTATGTACAGAAAGGCTTGAGTACTGGTTAACAGTTTTGCCACTGGTGGTTCCTGTGGCTCAAAAGAGTGGAGTGCTAGCCCCATATGCTGGAGGTGGTGGGTTCAAACCAAGTCCCAGTGAAAAAATGCAATAAATAAATAAAACATAAATTAAAAAGTTTTGCCACAGTTTTGACATTTGTAGGGTTTCTCTACAGAGTGAATTCCATGATGTATAGAAAGCCTTGAGTAATGGTTAAAGGCTTTGCCACATTCTTGACATTTGTAGGGTTGCTCCCCACAGCAAATTCTTTTATGTACAGAAAAACTTGAGTACTGGTTAAAGGTTTTGCCATATTCTTCTTTTCTTCTTCTTCTTCTTCTTCTTTTTTTTTTTGGTAGAGATATAGTCTCATTTTGTCACCCTCAGTAGAGTGCTGTGGTGTAACACAGCTCACAGCAACCTCCAACTCCTGGGCTTAGGTGATTCTCTTCCCTCAGCCACTCAAGTAGCTGGGACTACAGGTGCCTGCCACAACGCCAGGCAACGTTTTGCCATATTCTTGACATTTGTAGGGTTTCTCTCGAGAGTGAATTCCTAGATGTACAGAAAGGCTTGGGTACTGATAAAAGGCATTGCCACATTCTTGACTTTTGTAGGGTTTCTATACAGAATGAATTCTTTGATGTACCAAAAGGCTTGAATAGTGTTTAAAGGCTTTTCCACATTCTTGACATTTGTAGGGTTTCTCTCTAGAGTGAATCCTTTTATGTCTAGAAAGCGTTGAGTGCTGGGTAAAGGCTTTGCCACATTCTTGACATTTGTGAGGTTTCTCTCCAGAGTGAATTCTTAGATGTACAGAAAGGTCTGAGTGCCAGTTAAAGGCTTTGCCACATTCTTGACATTTGTAGGGTTTCTTTCCAGAGTGAATGCTTTTATGTCTAGAAAGGCCTGAGTGCTGGGTAAAGGCTCTGCCACATTCTTGACATTTGTAAGGTTTCTCTCCAGAGTGAATTGTTTGATGTCTAGAAAGATGTGAGTGACAGTTAAAGGCTTTGCCACATTCTTCACATTTGTAGGGTTTCTCTCCAGAGTGAATTCTTTGATGTCTAGAAAGGTGTGAGTGCCGGTTAAATGCTTTTCCACATTCTTGACATTTGTAAGGTTTCTCTCCAGAGTGAATTCTTTCATGTTCAGAAAGGCTATAAGACCGGTTAAAGGTTTTGCCACACTGTTGACATTTGT
>NW_003852715.1:497168-500042 GCF_000181295.1 Otolemur garnettii
GTTTCTCTCCAGAGTGAATTCTTTGATGTATAAAAAGGCCTGAGTGCTGGGTAAAGGCTTTGCCACATTCTTGACATTTGTAATGTTTCTCTCCAGAGTGAATTCTTTGATGTATAAAAAGGCCTGAGTGCTGGGTAAAGGATTTGCCACATTCTTGACATTTGTAACATTTCTCTCCAGAGTGAATTCTTTGATGTATAAAAAGGCCTGAGTGCTGGGTAAAGGCTTTCCCACATTCTTGACATTTGTAGGGTTTCTCTCCAGAGTGAATTCTTTGATGTCTAGAAAGGCAGGAGGGCTGGGTAAAGGCTTTTCCACACTCTTGGCATTTGTAGGGTTTCTCTCCTGAGTGAATTCTTTTATGTACAAAAAGGCGTGAGTGCCAGTTAAAAGCTTTTCCACATTCTTCACATTTGTAGGGTTTCTCTCCAGAGTGAATTCTTAGATGTACAGAAAGGCCTGAGTGCCGGTTAAAGGCTTTGCCACATTCTTGACATTTGTAGGGTTTGTCTCTAGAGTGAATTCTTTGATGTCTAGAAAGGAGTGAGTGCCAGATAAAAGCTTTTCCACATTCTTGACATTTGTAGGTTTTCTTTCCAGAGTGAATTCTTAAATGTACAGAAAGGTCTGAATGCCAGTTAAAGGCTTTGCCACATTCTTGACATTTGTAGGGTTTGTCTCTAGAGTGAATTCTTTGATGTCTAGAAAGGTGTGTGTGCCGGTTAAAGGCTTTGCCACATTCTTGACATTTGTAAGGTTTCTCTCCAGAGCGAATTCTTGGATGTACAGAGAGGCTTGAGTACTGGTTAAAGGCTTTGCCACACTCTTGATATTTGTAATGTTTCTCTCCCAAATGAATTCTTTGATGTTTAGAGAGGAGTGAGTGCCTGATAAAAGATTTGCCATGTTCTTCACATTGGTATGATTTTCCACCAGAATGAAGCACTTTATGTACAGAAAGGCTTGAGTAATGTTTAAAGGCTTTGCCACAGTGTTGACATTTGTAGCATTTCTCTCTGGAATGAATTCTTTTGTGGCCATAAATGTGTGAGTATTGCTTGGTAAATTTGTCACATTCCTTATATTTGTAGGGATTTTCTCCAGTATTCAAAATCTTATGGTTACAATACTTTGATCTGTGGCTAAGACATTTGCCATCATTTTCATACTTGTTGAGTTTCTCTCCAGGATGGGGTCTTGTGCGAGATTGGAAGACTTGGCTACCTTCTTTGCATTTGTGTTGTTTTTCTCTAGTATTTGTTATCTTATGTTCTGTGATGTGTGAGCAGAGCTTAGAGGACTTCCCGTGCTTTTTACATTTAAAAGTTTTCTCTAAGGTATGCATCATCTTATGTCTATTTACATTTGACAACTGTCTAAAGCCATTCAAACATTTCCTGCATTGGAAGACTTTGCCATGGGTAGGTGTTACACATTCGTCAAGTCCACTGTAACATACTTTCTGCTGCTTACACTCATACACACCTTCCCAGTCTTTGGTAAAGTTTAAAATCTCAGGGCCACAGCTTTGATATCCACTTAGGATCATCTCTGGAAATAAAATATTTGTGCCCAGCTCTTGCCAATGGTCTTGAGTAGAATGATTAGATAGAGCTGAAAGAAATGTAAACAATAACAATTTTAGCACTCACTTTTTCTTAGAATCCAATAAATACACATTACACATTTTATCTGCAAAATCATGTTAAGAACATTAGGAAGATGCCATAATACAGTAGAGAGGCACCAATTATCTTAAAGATAAATAAATGTTGCATGTATACACTGCATTTGGGGGAATTCTGAAAACCAGGTAAGCATATGCAGCACAACAGGTAAGCAAAAGTTGTAGAGATAATGTAGAGGCAGGGAATTGGATCACGTATCTAATCCTAGAACTCAGGGACACTGAGGTAAATGGATCACTTGAGCCACAGGGGTTTGAGATCAACTTCAGCAATAGTAAGACCCCATCTGGATTGGCTCCTGTAGCTTAAGTGACTAAGGCGCCAGCCATATGCACTGGAGACGTAAGGTTCGAATACAGCTCCAGCCTGCCGAACAACAATGACAACCAAAAACTAGCTGGGCATTGGGGTGGGTGAATGTAATCCCAGCTACTCCTGGCTGTGGCAAGAGAATCCCTTAAGCCCAAGATTTGGAGGTTGCTGTAACCTGTGATGCCTAGGCACTCTACTCAAAGTGACAGCTTGAGACTCTGTCTCAAAAAAAAAAAAAAAATGAGGAGACACTCCCCCTAACTCTACCACTAATAGAAAAATTAGTCTGGAACAGTGGCACATGCCTCTAGTCCGAGCAACTCATGAGGCTGAGATAAGAAGATCTCTTGTGCCCAGAGGATTGAGGATGCTGTGAGCTTAGACAACACAGCACTCTTCCCAGGGTGACAGTTACTTAGCCTGAAATAACTGAATAAATAAATAGATACATACTGTTATGAGCTTCTTCTCCTTCCACCTCCCCCCCATTCCCCTGCCCTGCAGGCAACTCTCCCATTCCCCTGCCCTGCGGGCAAGCCATCCCCTCTGCCTCCTTCCTTCCTTCCCACTCCCCTCCAGGCAACGGGCAGCAAGTCTCCCATTCCCCCACCCCATGGGCAAGCCTCCCATTCCCTCGCCCTCCTGCTTTACGGGCTTTTCCCAGCCATGTTCCCATGATCTATAGAATAGAAGAAGCACGGAAAGTCCCAAGTTTCACTACCACTAGGTTCTCAGCAAGTGAACAATGGTAGAAGACTCACCGGGGCCTGATTGATTATTGTTAACTATTGTGATCTAAGACATATCCATTGATTGATTACCATTGTATAATGATGATTATTGTGATCTAATATGTATCCATTAATCAATTATT
>NW_003852715.1:500208-501672 GCF_000181295.1 Otolemur garnettii
CAATGGCCCCCCTGCGCAGGTGCAAATAAAATCACCAATTATTTGCATCAGTGTGGGTCCGAGTTTATTTTTCTTCCAGGTCCTTTAGAACACTTCATTTGGAGGCCCCAGCAATATCCTCACCCTCAGACCCCCCTGCCTGGACCTGCCACTGGCAGACAGCTCCAGGGGAAGGCCTTGGAGAAGATGTTTCTCCCCGCTGGGGCTCTCAGCTGGTGAGAAAGAAAACTTGGGTCTCAGGTTTCCAAATTTTCCATTTTGGTGATTTGATTGTGGCACCTTGGGTAAGTCTGTTTGGATCTCTAGAGAATTTGGGGGAACTTCACTTGCTGCATGCAGTGGAGGGTCAGTTCCCGAGACAGGAGGAGAGACGTCTCCCGGTCTCATTGGGTTGTCAGTCTTTTATGTGGTTGTGAACCATTTCTGTCATTGTTTTTTGTGTGTCTTTTGCTAAGTGTTGTGTCTTTGCTTTTCATGTGGCTTTGTTTGTCACATGCTCATTTAATAATTTAATTGCAATGGGACAGGGACCATCCACCCCATTGACCCCCTTAGAGTGCCTTCTCAGAAATTTCTCTGACTTTAGCTGCTGTGCCAAGGGATATGGTGAAAAAGTGACACCAGGCACGTTACCCACTCTTTGTGAATTGGATTGGCTGGCTTATGGGATGGGCTGGCCCCCTACTGGGTCCTTTAACCTCCCCCTTCTCTCCAGCATCAGGAAAATTGTTTATGGCCACACTGGCCACCCAGACCAGATACCCTATATCAATGTGTGGATGGACATTGCTTCCGAAGGACCAGCTTACATTTGGAAGTGCGCCAGTTATTTAACCCCATCTCATGTTCTCTTTGCTGCTCCGCTAGAACCCTCCCAGGTGCAGTGCCCTAAAATCCAGGTTTCTAAGTCAGAAAATAGAAAGACCGGTGCTCCCATATTGCCCCCTCCTCCTGAGGACCCTATCCTAGATCCGCCTTTCCAATCCCATCTTTTGCACCCTCCTCCATACAATTCCTACTCAGACGCACCGGCACCCTCGGTTCCCTCAGCACCCCGGGTTCAGGGAGCTATGGGGGAGCCCCCACATGGTCCTTCACAGACCCAAGGGGGAACCATATACCAGCCCTCAAGCCCAGATTCCACTTCGGCCCTAGATTCCCCAGGGGTAGGACTTTCTTCCTCAGCAGCTCCAATTTTACCCTTGCGCCAGTTAGTACCCACCCCAGCCTCAGGGGGACAGCCATTCATGATACATGTCCCCTTTTCCACCAGCGACTTGTATAATTGGAAAACACAAAACCCCCTATTCTCAGAGAAGCCACAGGGGCTAATCTCTCTTCTTGAAACTATTTTTTACACCCATCAATCAATTTGGGATGCCTGCCAGCAACTCCTCCAGGTGCTGTTCACATCTGAGGAACGTGAATGCATTCCAAGAGAGTCCAGAAAGGCTGTCCTGGGAC
>NW_003852715.1:501870-509797 GCF_000181295.1 Otolemur garnettii
GAGAGCCCTGCAGCTTTCCTGAAAAGGCTATTGGAAGCATATAGAACGTACACTCCTATTGACCCAGAGGCACCAGAGAACAGGCGGGCAATAAACGTAGCCTTTGTTGCACAGTCAGCCCCCAATGTTAGGAAAAAACTACAAAAGTTAGAAGGTTTTGAAGGGAAAAATCTCAGTGAGTTGGTGGAAGTAGTACAGCAGGTTTTTAACAACCAGGAGCTGGTGGATGTGGCCACCACCAAATGGACAGCTAAAGTCGTCATAGCCGCCCTCCAAGAACACTCTTGGGCCCAGAGAGCCCCACAAGGAAGAGGAGCTCCAAAGGGCAAGAGTTCTAGAGCCCCCTTAAAGCCAAATCAGTGTGCCTTCTACATGGAAATAGGAAACTGGAAGATTGAATGCCCCCGGAGAATGGCTAAAGCACAGGTACAGGCACAGCCAAAAATCCTCCTCGACAAACATGTTGACTGAGGGAGTCAGGGCTCCTTCCCCCTAGGCCCCTGGGAGCCCACGATAACCTTGCAAGTTGGGTGCCAACCTGTGAACTTCCTAGTAAACACAGGTGCACATTTTCAGTCTTAAAGAAAGCTCAAGGACCCATCACAAAGCAAAAGGCAACAATTGTGGGTCCCACTGGGGAACCACAGGCAGTCCTTTGGACCACTGCCAGCATAACAGACCTGGGTAAGGGCACTATCACCCACTCTTTTCTGGTCATACCGGATTGCCTATACCCCTTGCTGGGACAAGATTTGTTGCAAAAACTCCGTGCCACTGTTTCCTTCCAACCAACTGGAGCCATTTTGATGGTACCTGACAGCCCTGCCCAACCTGACAGCCCTGCCCATATCCTTTTCTCAGCCCCTCTGGGCGATGAATACCTGTTCTTTGAGAAACTCAACAAAATTCCAACTCAAGGAGAATGCCTCCGTGCATGGCTGACACTAATCCCGCAGGTATGGGCTGAGGATAGTCCCCCAGGGCTGGCCAGCCATCAACCGCCAGTAGCAGTGCAGGTTTCCAGTGGAGCCACCCTGGTCCGGGTCCGCCAATACCCCCTGTCCCGGGAAGCCAAGACAGGAATCACAGTACACATCATCTGGCTCCGGGAAGCGGGCATATTAGTCCCTTGTAAATCTGCCTGGAACACTCCCCTCCTTCCCATTAAAAAGCCTGGTACCAATGACTACCGACCGGTCCAAGACCTGAGAGAAGTAAACTCCCGAACAGATACAATTCACCCCACTGTCCCAAACCCCTACACTTTGCTCAGCCTAATCCCCCTTCAAGAACTTGGTACTCAGTTCTTGACTTAAAAGATGCTTTCTTCACAATTCCTCTCTCCCCTGTCAGCCAGCCCATTTTTGCCTTTGAGTAGGTAGACCCAGAAAGTGGGCAGACTGGACAACTAACCTGGACCCGCTTGCCTCAGGGCTTCAAGAACTCCCCCACCTTATTCGATTTAGCCCTGAGTAAGGACCTTCTCCCATTTCGGGATGCCCACCTATGTGTCTCCCTTTTGCAATATGTCAGTGATCTCTTACTAGCCACTGAGACAGACTTGGAGTGTAAGCACGCCACCATTGACCTTCTCTGGGAACTGGAAAAATTGAGATACTGCGTCTCAGCCAAAAAGGCACAACTGTGTACTACTGTTGCAACCTATCTGGGGTATGAGCTACAAAAAGGCCAATGTGCCCTTTCCAAGAGTAGAATAGAAGCTATTCTCCATATCCCCCCATTGGCTACCAAGAGGCAAGTACGGGAATTCCTAGGGGCGGCCAGGTATTGTTGCGTGTGGATCCAGGGCTTTGCAGAAATAGCCAAGCCCCTGTATGCAAGCACAGGTGGAGGCAATAAGCCCCTCCAATGGGGACAAGCTCAGCAAGATGCCTTCAACCGACTAAAACATGCCCTCACTTCTGTGCCTGCTTTAGCTTTGCTGGACATTACTAAACCTTTCCAACTCTTCACAGCCAAGACCAATGGTGTGGCAAAGGGAGTCCTCACCCAGACCCTGGGCCCCTGGAGGAGACCTGTTGCCTACCTTTCCAAGCAGCTGGACCCTGTTGCCTCTAGATGGCCTGGGTGCATGTGGGCTGGCGCTGCCACAGCCGAATTAGTCAGAGAGGCAAAGAAGCTGACCCTGGGCCAGGACCTACAGGTGGTCCTGGGCCATGCTGTGGAAGCTCTCCTCCAAAGTCCCCCAGACCGCTGGATTTCCAACTCCCATGTCACAGAGTACTAGGTATTACTCCTCAACCCCCTCCCCCAGTAACATTTCTCAAAACAGCCATCTTAAACCCAGCCACCCTCCTACCTGATGATGACCCGGCACTGCCCATTCATGACTACTTGGACACACTGGATACCCTTTCCTATCTACGACCAGATCTGAAAGACACCCCTCTCCAACCTAGATTTGTTCATGGACGTCAGCAGCTACATCCATGAAGGTAAACGTGTAGCCAGGCAGCAGTTACCTCTCTCATGGAAGTCCATTACGAACAGGGATTGGGGCATGGGACCTCAGCTCAGAAGGCGGAGCTAATTGCCCTGACACAAGCCCTACGGTTACCCAAAGGAAAAGCAGCTAACATATACACAGATAGCCGGTAAGCGTTTGCTACAGTCCATGTCCATGGGGCCCTATACTTAGAAAGTGGACTCCTGACATCTGGCGGAAAGGACAATAAAAACAAAGAAAAGATCCTAGCCCTCCTGGAAGCTATCTGACTGCCAGACTGGCTTGCCATCATCCATTGCCCCGGACACCAAAAAGCAGACTCGTCCATTGCAAGGCAGAATACGCTGGCTGATCAAGCAGCCAAAGCAGCTGCCCTGAAGGAACCTCTCCTCGTCCTTCCAGGCCTACCAGACCACCTATTGCCACCATCGCCAGCCTATTCAGAAACAGACTGAGAAGAAAGCAAACACCTAAATTGCCTAAGGGGCCCCCCCGGCACTGGCTCATCTGCCCAGACAGTCGCCCCTTCCTCCCAGAAACATTAGGATGGCAACTTGTTAACCAGCTGCATCAGAGAACTCACCTTGGGGCCACAAAACTCAGTCAACTCATCTGCAAGCACTTGTATGTTCCCCGTCTCCAAAAATAGACTAGAGATGCAGCCTCCAGATGCCTCCCATGCAACAAGGTAAATGCAACCCAGGTGCCCCAATGCATGGGGTCGCATCTCCGGGGCACCAATCCAGGAGAGCACTGGGAACTCGACTTCACTGAAGTCAAGCCAAGGCGTTGTAGATATAAATACCTCCTAGTTTTAGTTGATACCTTTTCAGGATGGCCAGAAGTGTTCCCCTGAAAAAAGGAAACTGCTTTAACAGTGGAGAAATACCTCACTGATATTGTCCCTTGATTCGGATTGCCTCTCACCTTGGGGTCCGACAATGGTCCAGCCTTTATAGCCCAGGTTTCTAAAAACCTGGTGGCCGCTTTAGAAATTACATGGAAATTATATTGTGCTTATAGACCTCAAAGTTCAGGGCAGATAGAACGGATGAATAGAACTCTAAAGGAAATTTTAACAAAAGTATATTTAGAAACTGGTGCCAACTGGGTAGATCTCCTCCCTTTGCCCTATTGCGAGCCTGATGTACCCCCTATTTCCAAGGTTTAACACCCTTTGAAATAATTCATGGAATTCCACTCCCTATAATCCCAAAACTAACTGATGAACTATTAACTCCCATCTATAACCGCAAACTTTTGAGTTCATTACAGGTCCTACAGAAACTACACATGGACCTCCAAAATGCCATCCAGCCAACCACATCTAAGCCCGCTGGTACCCCACCCCTGGAGCAGCTGCACAGCCTCCAACCCAGAGACTGGACCTGGGTAAAGAAACATAACCCAGAAACCTTAACCCCTCGGTGGGAGGGTCCTTACCCTGTTATTTTAACTACCCCAACAGCCATCAGAGTCAGAGGGAAAAAACCGTGGATCCATTACACCCACACCAAGAAAGCCACGGAGGATCACATCCCCCCAACATGGCACCTCAAGCCCACCAAAGACCCCCTAAAACTTCAATTGCGCAGATCTTCCTCTTCATCTTCACCTGCCTGTTCCACATCAGCCAAGAAGTCGCTGGGAAGGAGTACTACCACGACCAGCACCAACCCACCTCCCACGACTGGATCCTCTCCCGCACCGAAGATGGCTTTAGAATCACTCGCACCTCAGCAACTGATACCAGCCAGCCTTCCACTTTGACCTCTGCGCCTTGCTCAGACAGAGTTGGACTGGGGGCTTCATGGCCGAATATGGAATGGGATCAGATGGCAAGAGTTGGCAAGGAGCCGAAGGTATGAGGAACTTAGACTTTTATATCTGCCCTGCCACATCAACATCCTGTGGGGGGCCAGAGGACTATTACTGTGGGAGCTGCGGCTGTGAAACTGTAGCATCATGGGGAGTAGCAAAGGATCCACAAATAGAATTCTGTAGAAACAGTCTGGCCCCCTGTACCCACAAGTTTAACTGCAACCCTGTCAAATTACTCATACAGGACTGGTGGAAAGGGGAATGGAGAACAGGCTTAACCTGGGGTCTCAGGCTGTATGTCCATGGACCTGACCCTGGCATCTTGTTTACTATTCAAAAAATCCCCCAGTCATTGCCTGTCAAGCTGATAGGACCAGATTTTATCCTCAACCCAGAGCCCCCCTGGACTCCTCCACCAGCCCAAATTCCCACCATCCCCGACCAAGAACTATCCCCTGCTACTCCCGCTCCTGCCCCCTCATCTCCTACACTGACCCTTTTAGATGCAGTGTTTAAATTCGCAAACACCACAAACACTAATCTGACAATTGACTGCTGGCTCTGCCTCAATCCAGCCCCACCACACTATGTAGGAGTGGCTACAAATGCAACCCTTGGACAGTCCCTGATCCAGATACTCAACGCCTCAGCCAGCACCCTCTGGCAGAATAACGGCATATGTACCTGGGGCTCCACTCCCACTTTAACCTTAGGAGATCTGCAGGGGCAAGGGTGGTGTATTATGTCACCAGGCTATCACCTGCGAACCACCCCCTATCGAGATAACTGCCTACAGGTCACCCAACTCACAAACTCCTCCCACCCACCTGCCTCGTCTCCCTATTACTTAGTAGCTCCAAAAGGAACTTGGTTCGCCTGCTCCACTGGTTTAACCCCTTGAGTGAATTCTGTAATGTTGTATAACACTCCCCAAGTTTGCATGCTAACCCATATTATCCCCCAAGTTTACATTTACTCTGGGGAGGGAGGAAGAGAACACTTCTCTGGCCTACGCAGACAAACTAGAGCTCCTATCTTAGTGCACCTACTTATAGGCGTAAGATTAGCTGGCTCCACAGCCATGAGTGCTACAGCTTTGGTCACGGGACCCCTTAGCCCAAGCTTTAAATCACTCATTACACAAGTTGATTTAGACCTCCAGAACTTAGAGACCTCTGTTACTTATTTAGAAAAATCCCTGAACTAACTTGCAGAAGTAGTGTTCCAAAATAGAAGAGAATTAGACTTACTCTATTTAAAACAAGGAAGACTTTGTATGGCCCTAGGGGAAACATGTTGTTTTTATGCTAACCATTCTGGGGTTATAAAAGACAGTTTAGCCCTAGTCAGAAAGGGGCTACACAAATGAGAAGAACAACAAAAAGAAAGTAGTAATTGGTATAAAACACTATTTAATTGGTCCCCATGACTGACAACTCTTCTGTCGCCCATAGCAGGCCCCCTCCTCCTCCTATTAACTGGAATGACATGTGGTCCTGTCATCTGCAACAGCCTCATAACATTCATACAACACAGACTCCAGACCATAAAATTAATGGTATTGCAAACCCACTATCAATCCCTCCCCGATGACTCAGATGAATCAAGGCTTTGTTTCTTCCCAGAGAAAAAAACTGGGGAATGTTGTGAGCTTCTGCTCCCTCCGCCTCACCCACCCATTCCCCCACCCTGAAGGCAAGTGTCCCATTCCCCTGCCCTGTGGGCAAGCCATCCCCTCCTCCTGCTTCCCTCTTTCCCTCCTTCTCACTCCCTCCCAGGCAACGGGCAGCAAGTCTCCCATTCCCCCGCCCCATGGGCAAGCCTCCCATTCCCTTGCACCCCTGCTTTATGGGCTTTCCCCAGCCATGTTCCCATGATCTATAGAATAGAAGAAGCACGGAAAGTCCCAAGTTTCACTAGGTTCTCAGCAGGTGAACAATGGTAGAAGACTCACCGGGGCCTGATTGATTATTTTTAACCATTGTGATCTAAGACATATCCATTGATTGATTACCATTGTATAATGATGATTATTGTGATCTAATATGTATCCATTAATCAATTATTGTTGTAAAATTGTAACCATTGTAATTTGAAATGTATCCCTTGACAGCCGAACTGAAACCTTGCCAATGGCAATGCACCTCACCCACCCCTGCTCGCTTAAGCTACACGAAAAAAGGTAGGAAAGACAGAAAACTCTGCATAGGAGGGGCCGCTTGTCTCAGTGCAATGGCCCCCCTGCGCAGATGCAAATAAAATCACCAATTATTTGCATCAGTGTGGGTCCGAGTTTATTTTTCTTCCAGGTCCTTTAGGACACTTCAATACATACACACATATATTCACACAGTGTATATGGGCATATACACAAATATATTTCTAAAATAAAAGAAAAGATTGTCAATAATAATAATAATGAAAGAGCCAAGGAGAACAATATGAAGTTTGTCATATTTACCCCCACCACAGAATTTATGTCATCTTAATAGAGAATGGTGAAAATGGAAGTAATTGTCTAAATCCCAGCTTTGTCCTCAAAGAAAAAGAGTAATACGTGTGTTAATCCTCCTTGCCCAAAGAAAGGTTGCTGTCTCCCATCAGTGAGAGTACTGAAAGGAATTGTGCTATAGTTTGTAAGACCGACTAGGGGTTCTGAATTCAAAGGAAGAATATTATTACAGCAGCAGAGAGACTCCAAAGTAACAGGTAAATTAAGGTCTAGCAAGTTATGAGAAACTCTTAGGAGGGCATGTGAAAAAATGCTTCCACTAAAAAATAACCATGCATTTCCACAGGCAAAAGACTGCCCAAATATACAGTTCTCCCTTTCTTAATACAATGTGTGTCACAGTCTTACAGGATACAGCCATATCACAAAGTTTGTGAAGGTGGCTTTTCTAATCCTCAGAAATCAAAGAAAGCTTATAACATATACAAAATATTAGGAGGACATAACCCGAAGAACCAATAAAAGAAAAAAAAACTGGAATTAACCATAAAAAATAGAGATGTCTAAATTACCTGAAAACTTTATCTCAATTATGCTAAACGCATCAAATAGGAATGATACAGATAACTAAGTAAAATCAGAAAAAGGAAGGTATCAAACACAATGAAAATGACTGAGCAGTCTCAAATATAAGTAAAAAGGTATAAAGTATAAAGAAACCTCACCATACTTCATCTAGGAGAAACAAAGAGTCCCATAAAAAGACAGATGAAGGGCAGTGCCTGTGGTTCAGTGAGCAGGGCGCTGGCCCCATATATCAAGGGTGGCAGGTTCAAACTTGGCCCCGGATGAACTGAAACAAAAAAACAGCTGAGTGTTGTGTGGGTACCTATAGTCCCAGCAACTCGGGAGGCTGAGGCAAGAGAATCACCTAAGCCCAGGAGTTGGAGGTTGCTGTGACCTGCGATGCCACAGCACTCTCCCAAGGGCAATAAAGTGAGACTCTGTCTCTAAAAAAAAAAAGAAAGAAAGAAAGTCACACACAAGAAGAGAATCTTGAAAGCAGCAAGAGAAAATAGCTGTGTTATCACTAAGGATGCTCTTCTCAGATTACTAGTGGATTAATCAACACGAACCTTCTACATCAAAAAAGAGTTGGCAATATAGTTAAGAGCTGAAAAAAAAAA
>NW_003852715.1:509959-511389 GCF_000181295.1 Otolemur garnettii
ACAGACACAATATCCACCAAAACGGTTCTTGTAAATGAAGAAAAAAGAAATATTTATCAAGGTATATAGATGCTGGCAGGGTGAGGTTGCTCACATCTGTAATCCCAGCCCTCAGGAAGGCCGAGGGGAGTGGACTGCTTGAGGTCACATGTTTGAGACCAGCCTGAACAAGAGCAAGACACCATCAGTAGGAAAAATAGAAAATCTGAGGCAAGAGGATCGCTTGAGCCCAATAGCGAGCTTGCTGTGAGCTACAACAAGACAGAGGTCACCACAAGCCGAATTAGTCAGAGAGGCAAAGAAGCTGACCCTGGGCCAGGACCTACAGGTAGTCCTGGGCCACGCCGTGGAAGCTCTCCTCCAAAGTCCCCCAGACCACTGGATTTCCAACTCCTGCATCACACAGTACTAGGTATTACTCCTCAACAATTCCAGCTTTATTTATCTTAAGGATAAATAAATGTTGCATGTTACACTACACAAGGCAACATAGTGAGACTCTGTTTCAAAAAACAAAAACAAAAACAAACAAAAGAGAAAGTCTGCAGTAAACCTCTGGTAATGGGTCTGTATTTACAATATAACAAGATGTAATTGTTGACAAAAATAACAAAATACAGCACAGATGTTTAAAAAAATTGTTAATAGTAAGCCCTTCTCTTTCAAAAGTTATATAAATAATTCACCGTAATTTCTTCGCTTTCAAAAACTATATACACATGACTGGGTGGGGTGGCTCATGGGTATAATCCTAGCACTCTTATAGGCTGAGGCAGGTGGACTGCTTGAGCCCCTAAGTTCCAAATCAGCCACATGCACGGGACTGGCTGATTTGGAACTCAGGGGCTCAAGCAATCTACTTTGAACAGCAATCCAGATTTGACTATTCAAACCTGGACAGGGCCTGCCAAACAACAATGACAACTACAACAAAAAAAAATAGCCTGGCATTGTGGCAGGGGCCTGTAGTCCCAGCTACTCGGGAGGCTGAAGCAAAGAATTGCTTAAGCCCAAGAGTTGGAAGTTGCTGTGAGCTGTGACACTATGGCACTCTACCAAGGGGGATATAGTTAGACTCTGTCTTAAAAATAAATAAATAAATAAATAAATGTTATGATTTCATCCAGCAATCTCTCATCTGGGCATATATCCTAACTACGCAGATCGGGGAAGATACATGTCCTCACTCACATTCATCACAGCATTATTCATAAAAGCCAAGATGTGGCCGGGTACAGTCACTCACACAGCCAATCCTAGCATTTTAGGAGGATGAGGCAGGAAGATAGCTTGACCACAGGAATTCAAGACCAGGCTAAGCAACAGTGAGACCCCATCTCTACTAAAAGAATGATAGTATAGCCAGGAGTTTGGAAGGCTGAAGCAGGATTGCTTGAACTCACGTGTTGGAAGTTGTTCTAAGCTGGGAT
>NW_003852716.1:0-16458 GCF_000181295.1 Otolemur garnettii
ACCGGCGGGGGTGCGCTAAGCTCTAGCAAGTACTTCTGTGGCTGCCCAGAGCAGGGGAATTCTACTCCGGCGACCCGCCGCCCGCGGGAAGCTTGCAACTCTAGCAATCAGTTTTCTGTGATTGCTAGAGTTGCTAGCCGCAGTACTTCTGTGGCTGCCTGGCACAGGGGGCCTCTCTGCGTCCGCCCGCCACCCTGGGAAGGGGGGCGGGTCTAGTAAGCATTTCTGGGGCCCACTTTCTACCTGTATTTTATGTTCTTAAATGATCTTCCTTGGATTTATAGCTTGCCGAACTTCTTTCTGGGCTCAGCTCCCCGTCTTTGGCTTCATAGATTCTGATTCCAACCAGTTTTTCTTCCTTTGCTTAGGAGCCTCTGACCAGGGTTGCTACCAGTCAGCCATCTTCCCAGAATCCCCCTTCTTTACCATTTCTGATTGATTAAATTAGATATTTTACTTTTTTTTCTTGGTCAACTTGGCCAAATGTTTATCAATTTTATTGACCTTTTCAAAAAAACAAATTTTGATTTATTGTTCTGTTGCATATTCCTTTTAATTTCAATTTCATTTAATTCTGCCATATTTTGGTTATTTCCTTTCTTCTGCTAGGTTTAGGATTGGAGTGTTCTTCCTTTTCCGGTTGCTTAAGATGTCCCATTAAGTTGTTAATTTCCTCTCTTTCCGTTTTCTTGAGGAAGCCTTGTAGTGCTATAAATTTCCCTCTTAGGACTGCCTTTGCCGTATCCCAGAGGTTCTGGTAAGTTGTATCTTCATTATCATTTTGTTGCAAAAATTTGATAATTTCCTTCTTGATCTCATCTCTGACCCACCTATCATTGAGCATAAGGTAATTTAGGTTCCATGTTTTTGTATGGGTCTGCAGATTCCTGTTGTTACTGAGTTCAACTTTTATTCCAAGATGGTGTGAGAAGATGCATGGAATAAGTTCTATACGTTTAAATTTGCTGAGTTTAGACTTGTGACCTAAGATATGGTCAATTTTGGAGTAGGTTTCATGAGCTGATGAGAATAATGTATATTCAGTTTTGTTAAGATGAAATGTTCTGTAGATTTCCATTAAATCCAAATGCTGAATGATTAAGTTTAAATCTAAAATTTCCTTGCTAAGCTACTGGTTAGAGCATCTACCCAGCACTGCCAAAGGAGTATTAAAATCTCCAACTATGATGGAGCTGGGAGAAATCAAGTTGCTCATGCCTATTAGAGTATCTCTTATAAACTGAGGTGAATTCTGGTTGGATGCATAAATATTGATAATTGAAATCTCATCATATTGAGTATTACCCTTAACAAATATAAAGTGACTATCTTTATCTTTGCTTACTTTTTTGGTTTAAAGCCTATTGTATCTGTGAATAAAATTGCAACACCTCCTTTTTTCTGCTTTCCATTTGCCTGGAATATAGATGACCATCCCTTCACCCTGAGTCTATATTTATCTTTTAAGATAAGATGAGATTCTTGTATGCAACAGATATCTGGCCTGAGTTTTTGTATCCAGTCAGCCAGCCTGTGCCTCTTCATAGGGCAATTTAAGCCATTCACATTGATTGAGAATATTGATAAGGCTGGTAAAATTTTGGGTATTGAGTTTTTCAAAAGTCCAGTGGACATCTTTAATCCTTTCACCACTGTGGAAGTTGGAATTTGATCAAAAGTTTCTGAGTAAGTTTACTTTTTGGTGGAGGATTGCACTAGTAATTATGGAGGATAAGTCTGTGAATATCCTGAAGAGCTGGTTTAGTTATTGCAAATTTCTTCAACATGTGAATGTCATTAATGTATTTAATTTCTCCATCATAAATGAAAGTTTAGCTGGATACAGGATCCTGGGTTGAAAGTTATTTTGTTTTAGGATATTAAAAGTCTATGGCCACCTTCTTCTAGAATGAAAGCTTTCAGCAGAGAGATCTGCATTCATTCAAATATTCTTCCCCTTGTAGGTTATGGTTTTCTGACATCTAGCTGCTTTCAGAATTTTCTTTTTCTTCCTTTTTTTTTTTTTTTTTTTTTTTTTGAGACAGAGCATCAAGCTGTCCCCCTGGGTAGTGTGCTGTGGCATCACAGCTCACAACAACCTCTAACTCCTGGGCTCAAGCAAGTCTTCTGCCTCCACCTCCCAAGTAGCTTGGACCAAAGGCGCCCGCCACAATGCCCGGCTATTTTTTGGTTACAGCCGTCATTGTTGTTTGGCAGGCCCTGGGTGGATTTGAACCCACCACCTTAGGCCCTGGGTGGATTTGAACCCACCACTAATTAACTTTAGTGAAGTTAATTATGATGTCCCTGGGGGATGTCTTATTTGGTTTGAGTCCTGCTGGGATTCTGAAACTGTCTGCTATCTGAATTTCTGAATCTCTTGGCAT
Organism: Otolemur garnettii; assembly: GCF_000181295.1. Classification (NCBI taxonomy): domain Eukaryota; kingdom Metazoa; phylum Chordata; class Mammalia; order Primates; family Galagidae; genus Otolemur; species Otolemur garnettii. The sequence goes on from NW_003852716.1 coordinate 2,388, forward strand.
ATCTGGAAAGTTCTCTTTCATAATTTCATGAAGAAGAGCCTCTGTATTTTGTGAAGCACCTTCATCACCTTCCAGGATTCCTATAAAGCAAATATTAGTTTTCTTCTAATTACCCCAGAGTTCTCTGAGAGAATGATTCATTTTTGCTCACCACTTCTCTTCATTTTTTCTCCAATGTCAGAGCATTCAAAACTTTGTCTTTAGTGTCAGAGTTCCTTCAGTGTCAGAGCAGGCAGAATGGTTAATAGTTCCTTAATCATTCTGCCTGCTCCATTCTGTTCTGAGGCATTCTCCTGATCTTTGAGGCTGTAAGTTCTTGCCTCAATGTGTCAAAATCCTTGATGATTTTGTCTTTGAATTCATTGAATTCTTGAGACATCTTTTGAATTACTCCTTGAAATTTTAAATTCACCTTTATGTTCAATCTGTGGATCTTCTTTGCTATCCAAATTCTGAACTTGATTTCTGACATCTCAGCCATTTGTTTATGAATGGGATATTGTGCCTTGTCTGCCATATCGTTCCCTGGGGGAGTTGATCTACTCTGATTATTCATGTTGCCAGAGTTTTTCTGCTGATTATGCTTTGTGATTGTTTTTAATTAGTTTTCTAGATGGGCAGGAAAGGTGAAAGTGTATTTGAATCTCCTAGAGTTGTGATTAACCAGCCCTTTGTGAAGCATCCATGACTGGTGACTGTGGGTTTTTAACCTACTGCTTTCAAAAGCATCCACACAGTATTACAGTCTGAGGCTGAGGATACCTGCTGGTGTGCTAAAGTTTAAGTGGCTCTATCTTATATTCAGCTGGTCCTTGTCTGATCCTATTGGATCAGTGACTATGGTTTGAAGTCTCAGCTGTGGAGAAATAGAAGAAACTTAGACATCCCCAGACTCCATGGAGAACAACTGGATGAGGAAAACCAACCCTTTCCATTACAACACAACAAGGGTGCCACCCACGAGGATCCTTGAGTGATTGGCCCAGGTTAGGTGTTCCAAACCAATTGACCTAGTCCGTACAAACTCTCAAGTTGGAGGGTTGGAAAGGTCTCCAGCTACTAGATGGCAGAGGTTTACTGGCTGATGAAATTTGCCTTGCTCCAGTGCTCTGTGGAGTCAGAAAAGCCAGCCCAGCAGCAGAGAGGACCAGAGGGCTGTGTCTCTTACTCCACCTTGCTCCTAGACACATTATAATTAACTTTGCCAACGTTATAATGAAGGAGAAAATTCTGCAAGCACCTAAATGTAAGAAAAACATTACCTACTAGGGGAAGAACATTAGAATGACTGCCAATCTCTCTGCATAAACCTTTCAAGTTAGAAGAGGATGGTAATCAACCTTCAATCTTCTAAAACAAAATAACTTTCAACCCAGGAACATGTATCTAGCAAAACTTAGTTTCATTTACAATAGAGAAATTATTTAATGACATTCACATGTTGAAGAAACTTGCCATAACTAAACTAGTTCTCCAGTATATTTTCAGACGTATCCTCCATTATGACCAGCACAATCCACCACAAAAGTAAACTCAATCATAAAGTATTGATCAAATTCCAACTTCCACAGTGGTGAAAGTTTTTTAAAAGTCCACTGTACTTTCAAAAAGCTTGATGAACAATATTCTACCAGGCTTATCAAAATTTACAGTTAATGTGAATAGCTTAAATTGTCTTCTAAAGAAGCACAGGTTAGCAGACTGGATACAAAAACTCAGGCCAGGTATCGGCTGCATACAAGAATCTCATCTGACTTTAAAAGATAAACATAGATTCAAGGTGAGTGGATGGTTATTTATATTTCAGGAAAATGGAAATAACAAAAAAGCAGGTGTTGCAGTTTTATACATAGATACAATGGATGTTAACCCAACAAAAGTAAGGAAAGATAAAAAAGGTCACTTCATTTGTTTAGGGAAACACTAAAGATGATAAGATTTCAATTATTAACATTTATGCACCAAACAGAATGCACATCAATTTATAAGAGAGTCTCTAACAGACATTAGCAACTTGATTTCTTCCAGCACAATAACAATTGAAGATTTTAACACTCCTTTGGCAGTGTTGGATAGATTATCCTATAAGAAGTTAAGGAAAGAATTTTTGGACTGAAACTTAACCATTCAACAATTGGAGTTAACAGACATCTACAGAACTTTTCATCCTAACAAAACTAAATACACATTCTTCTCAACAGCCCATGGAACATATGCCCAAATGACCACAACTTAGGTCAAAAGTCTAACCTCAGCAAATTTAAAAGAATAGAAATTATTTGTTTCATCTTCTTGGACCGTCATAAAATAAAAGTTAAACTCAATAAAAACAGGAATTTCTGCATACTCATACAAAAACATGGAAACTAAATAACCTTATGCTATAGAACAGTGGGTTCACAGATGAGATTAAGAAGGAAATTACCAAATTTTTAGAACAAAATGATAATGAAGACATAAATTATAAGAACTTCTAGGATACTGCAAAGGCAGTCCTAAGAGGGAAATTTTTAGCACTGCAAGCCTTCCTCAAGAGAACAGAGAGAGAGTAAGTTAACAACTTAATGGGTCATCTCAAGCTACTGGAAAAGGAAGAACATTCAAACCTAAGCCCAGCAGAAGAAAAGAAATATCCAAAATTAGAGAAGAATTAAATGAAATTGAAAACAAAAGGAGTATACAACAGATCACTAAATGAAAAAGTTGGCTTTTTGAAAAGGTAAATAAAATAGATAAACCTTTGGCCAACCTAACCTGAAAAAAAGGAGTAAAATCTCTAATTTCATCAATCAAAAATGGTAAGGAAGAAATAACAACGGACTTCTCAGAAATTCAAAAAATCCTTAATGAATATTAGAAGAAACTCTATTCTCAGAAGCATGAAAATCTTAAAGAAATAGATCAATACTTGGAAACATCCCACGTTCCTAGACTTAGCCAGAATAAAGTGGATATATTGAACAGGCCTATATCAAGTTTTGAACTAGCATAAACTATAGAAAATATCCCTGAAAAAAGAAATGTGGAAACAGATGGCTTCATATCAGAATTCTAACAAACCTTTAAAGAGGAACTAGTACCTATATTACTCAACCTTTTCCAAATTATAGAAAAAGAATGAATACTACCCAACACATTCTATGAAGCAAATATCACCTTGATCCCCAATCCAGGAAAAGACCCAACAAGAAAAGAAAATTAGCGACCAATATCTCTAATGAATATTGATGCAAAAATATTCAATAAGATCCTAGCAAACAGAATCCAGGAACACATCAAACTAATTATATACCATGACCAAGTGGATTTTATCCCAGGATCTCAAGGCTGATTCAATGTATATAAATCTATAAATATAATTCATCACACAAAAAAATTAAAAAACAAAGACCACATAATTGTCTCAATTGAGGGAGAAAAAGCTTTTGATAATATACAGTATCCATTCATGATCAGAACACTTAAGAAAATTGGTATAGAGAGGACATTTCTTAAACTGACGGAGGTCATCTACAGCAAATTCACAGCCAATATCTTATTGAATGGAGTTAAATTGAAATAATTTCCACTCAGAAAAGGAACCAGGCAATTTTTCCATTGTCTCCATTGCTTTTTAACATTGCAATGGAAATCTTAGCCATAAAAATTAGGAAAGAAAATGCTAACAAGAGTATCCACATATGGTCAGAGGAGATCAAATTTTCACTCTTCACAGATGACATGATGGTATATCTGGAAAACACCAGGGATTCTACTACAAAACTCTCAGAGGTGATCAAGAAATACAGCTGTGTCTCAGGATACAAAATCAATACTCATAAATTGGTAGCCTTTATATATACGAACAATAGTCATGATGAAAAAGCAGTCAAGGACTCAGTTCTGTTCACAGTAGTGCCAACAAAGTTGAAATATTTGGGCATTTACCTAACAAAGGACATGAAAGATCTCTATAAAGAGAACCATGAAACTCTAAGAAAAGAAATAGCTGAAGATGTTAACAAATGGAACAACCTACCATGCTAATGGCTGATAAGAATCAACATTCTTTTTTTTTTTTTTTTGAGACAAAGCCTCAAGCTCTGCCCCTGGGTAGAATGCCATGGCATCACAGCTCACAGCAATCTTCAAATTCTGGGCTCAAGTGAGTCTCCTGCCTCAAACTCCCAAGTAGCTGGAACCACAGGCGCCCGCCACAATGCCCGGCTATTTTTTGGTTGCAGCCGTTCTTGTTGTTTGGTGGGCCCAGGCTGGATTCAAACCCGCCACCTTAGGTGTATGTGGCTGGTGCCTTAGCCACTTGAGCCACAGGTGACGAGCCAAAGAAGCAACATCATTCAAATATCCATAGTACCCAGAGGAATATACAATTTTAAGGCAATCTCTATCAAAGCTCCACTGCCATATGTTAAAGATCTTGAAAAAATAATACTTCGTTTTATAGGGAATGAGAAAAAAACTCTAATAAGCAATACATTACTCAGAAATAAAAACAAAGCAGGAAAAACCATGCTACCCGACCTCAGACTATACTACAAATTGATAGTGATCAAAACAGCATGGTACTGGCACAAAAACAGAGAGGTAGATGTATGGAACAGAATAAGAACCAAGTGATGAACCCAGCTACTTACCGTTATTTGATCTTTCCCAAGCCAATTGAATACATTCTGCAGGGAAATGATTCCCTATTTAACAAATGGTGCTGCATGCACTAGCTGATGCCTGTAGAAGACTGAAACTGGACCCACACCTCTCATCATTAACTAAGATGGACTCTAAGATAGACTAGATAAAGATTTAAACCTAAGACATGAAAGTATAAAAATAATAGAAGAAAGTGCAGGGAAAACACTTGAAGAAATTGGTCTGGACGAATATTTTATGATGAGGACCTCCCCGGGCACCAATTCAAACAACACCAAAAATACATTACTGGGACATGATCAAACTAAAAAGCTTCTGCACAGCCGAGAACACAGTAAGTAAAGCAAGGAGACAGCCCTCAGAATGAAAGAAAATATTTGCAGGTTGTCTCTGACAAAGGTTTAATAACCAGAATCCACAGAGAACTCAAACGTATTAGCAAGAAAAGAACAAGTGATTCCATCTCAGGGTATGCAAGGGATTGAAGAGAAACTTTTCTGAAAAAGACAGGTGCATGGCCTGCAGACATTTGAAAAAATGCTCATCATCTTTAATCATCAGAGAAATTCAATTCAAAACCATTTTGAGATATCATCTAACTCCAATGAGATTAGCCCACATCACAAATTCCCAAAACCAGAGATATTGTCATGGATGTGAAGAAAGGGAACACTTCTAACACTGCTGGTGGGAATGCAAACTAATACGTTCCTTTTGGAAAGATGTTTGGAGAACACTTAGAGATCTAAAAATAGACCTATCATTCTATCCTACAATTCCTTTACTAGGTATATATCCAGAAGACCAAAAATCACATTATAACAAAGATATTTGTACCATATTGTTTATTGCAGCCCAATTTATAATTGGTAAGTTATGGAAGAAGCCCAAGTGGCCATCGACCCATGAATGGATCAATAAATTGTGGTATATGTACACCATGGAATATTATGCAGCCTTGAAGAAAGATGGAGACTTTACCTCTCTCATGTTTACATGGATGGAGCTCAAACATGTTATTCTTACAAAAGTATGTGAAGAATGGAAGAAAAAGTATCCAATGTACTCAGCCCTACAATGAAACCAATTTATAGCATTCATATGAAAGCTATAACCCAATTATAGCTGAAGAATATGGGGAAAGGGGAGAGGAAGGGGAGGGGAAGTGGAGGATGACTGGAGGGAGGGTAATCAGTGGGACCACATCTACAGTGTATCTAAGAAGGGTACATGGAAAATTTACTAAATGCAGCGTATAAATGTCTGAACAAAATAACTAAGAAAATGACATGAATGCTGTGTTAACCAGTTGATGAAAATATTTAAAATTGTATATAAAACTAGCATATTGTACCCCATGATTACATTGATGTACATAGGTATGATTTAAAAAAATAAGAAGGAAAGAGCAGACAGCTCCATTTATAAATGGGCAAGAAACTTGAAGATGACAGACCATTAGCCAACAAGCACATGAAAAAATGCTTAATCATTTTTAATCTTCAGAGAAATCTACATCAAAACCACTCTGAGATATCATCTAAATGTATTAATGTTGGCCCATATGACAGACTCCCCAAACTGCAGATGCTGGTATGGATATGGAGAGAAGAGATCACTTCTATTCTGCTGGTGAGATTGCAAAATAATGCAATCTTCATGGAAAGAAGTATGGAGAATTCTCAAAGAACTATATGTAGACCCTCTATTTAATCCAGAAATCCCAGTAATACGTATCTTCTCAGCATAACGAAACTCATTTTATCACAGAGATATTTGTACCAGAATGGTTATTGCTGCTCAATTGATAATTGCCAAGTTGTGGGAGCAACTGAAAACCCCATCAATTCATGAATGTATTGACAAATAGTAGTATATGAATACCATGGAACACTATTTATCCATAAGAAGATGGGGAGACTTTACATCTTTTATGTTTACCTGTATGGATTTTAAACACATTTTTCCTAGTAAGATATCTCAATAATGAAAAAATAAAAACATATCCAATGTACTCAATGCTGATATGAAACCAATATACAAACACACACTCATCTGAAAAATAAAACACAAATATAGTCTAGCAAGTGGGAGTGGTGAGGAAGGCAAGTGGAGGGAGGATGGCCATTGGAAAGTGGGGGGAGGTCAAGTGGTGTGTTCTAACCTAATGTGGACAATGCAAGTGTGTTCAGGTTGTCGTACCAGGTGAGGAGCTCTTCCATAACTTGAACTTTACCTTGGAATTGAGAACAATGTAACCTAAAAATTTATACCCTCATATTAATTTAAAATAAAAAACACTTCCAGAAGAGCCAATTAAAAACTGTATGTCTATATCACTAATAATTATTCTTATTGCAATTTACACAAATACTTGGACCAAGTAAAGTTTATTTTGTAAGTAAATTTATCCTACTATAATTTGTTTTTAATAAGATGGAAAATTAGAGAGAAAAATATGATTCAAAATTAAGTAACTTTTGGCTCAGAACCTGTAGCTCAAGCAGCTAAGGCTGCTACATACACCAGAGCTGGCAGGTTCAAATCCAGCCCAGGCCTGCCAAACAACAATGGGAACAACAACAACAACAACAAAAAAAAATAGCCAGGTGCTGTGGTGGGCACCTGTAGTCCCAGCTACTTGGAAGGCTGAGGCAAGAGAATTGCTTAAGCCCAGGAGTTGGAGGTTGCTGTGAGTTGTGATGCCAGGGCAAAAGCTTGGGGCTCTGTCTCGAAAAAAAAAAAAAAAGAAAGAAACTTTTGTCCACCTGTATTAGAGTCTAGCCTTGTCTGAAATGCCAGTGCATGGAATGAGGCACAGCTATTTAATTAAACTGATCTATTTATGGGACTAAGAGACTGGCCAAAATGTTGTATTTAGATTTACTTCGATTTTTTTTTCCATTTCTTGGTCCTAAGATACCATATCTTGTTTTAATATATAAAACCTTTTAATTCCAAAGTGAGAACCAAAAGAAATTAGAAATATTTACCCCCAAAATACATTTATTTAACATATTTTGGGATGTCTGCCACATTAATAACCCTGAAAAGTGTACTGCAAATGCTAGTTCCTATCTGCAGAGCATATTCCAAGAGACATACATTGGAAATTTGTCTTTGAGTCTGGGACTTATCACACTTGCCTAGTGTGTCAGATCTCTACTGCTCTGGTTCATGCACTGTAGCCAGTATATCACCACCTTGTTGCACACCCTGACCACAGCTCCAAGCAAGGTTTCCGTGCTAGGTATGGCTTGGCTTTTTCCTTTCCCCCAGGTGTACTAGTAGAGCTCAGCCATATGATCCTTCTAGTCCACCATCTTGCTCCTGAAAAACGTCAACAGATCAACTCCCTCCTAGTCACCATGAGGCAACTACTACAGATAATCCAATCAATAAAGAAATTATGGAATTGACACTAAGGAAATATAGAGTATGAATGGCAAAAACTATGAAAGGAATTGAAGGGAAAGTGTATAACAAGCAAAAGGAAATCAAAAAATTTACCAAAGAAATGAATGGAAGACATAATAAAATTATAAAGGATGTATCAGGGCTTATGAATTTGAAGGAGACATTCAGGGAACTTGAAGATGCAGTAGAAAGTATTAATAACAAATTAAACCATGGAGAAAAAAGAATCTCAGAGCTAGAAGATAAGAATTTTGAGATAACTTAAACATTTAACATAGCAGAATAGAAGAGAGTAAAAGCAGAGCAATTCCTTAAAGAATTATGAAACCTTACACAACATACAAACATAAATTATATGTATTCCTTAAGGAGAAGAAGAGAGACCCTTTGGTATGGAAGACTTACTGGAGGATATTATACATGAAAATTTACTAAGCATCCCCTTGCTCATCTGAATACAAATGGAGCATCTCCTAGACACATTGTAATAAATCCAGCCAAGGTCACTATAAGAGTGAAAATTCTTCACGAAGCCTGGAATAAGAATCAATTGACTTGCAGGGGCAGACCAATCAGGATGACTTCAGACATTTTACCTGAAACTTTTCAAAACAGAAGGACTCAACAAAAAAGAAAAACTACAGACTAATTTCACTAATGAATATTGATCCAAGAATACTCAACAAAATTCTAGTAAATAGGCTATAGCTATTTATTAAAAAAAATCATACAATACCATCAAGTAGGCTTTATCCTAGGGATGCAAAATTGGTTTAACATAAGCAAATTGATAAACATAATTCACCTCATAAATTAAAACAAAAACAAAGGATAATATCCTCTCAACAGATGTTGAAAAAGCATTTGACAAAATTCAGCATCCTTTTCTGATAAGAACACTTAAAAAATAAGATATGCATCATGAGGTGGAGCATGGTGGCAGACAGGATGGATATTTACCTCAGCTCTCCCAGAACTGAAAGGTGAGAATGAGTGGGCTAGATCTTTCCACGCTTGAATATTAGTGTAGACAGGCAGTTTGGGGTGTGCAGTCAAGTGGTGGATTGCTGGACTTGAAATGTAATCCAGAGCTGCCGAGTCTGCAGAAAAATTTCTGTGCCACTGCTGAAGTGGCTGCCAGTGTCTGGGGGCGGCAGCAACAAACTCTTCCCCCACAGTACAGTGACCAGACGTCCAAGTTTTGGAGAGACAGTACTGCTTTTCAACAATTTGTCCCATGTCTTGCGACATTTTGAAAAAGTCCCGATTTTTGGAAAGAACGCATGAACGGGCAGGAGAACAAGAAGGGAATATACGGTTTTCGGCTGCCATGTGGCTATTTTGCCAGAATATGAGTTTTATATTATTTTTGTTAATTTTATAATGTTAAACTATAATAATAACAAATAATTGCTGAGAAGTGGTTATAGAGAGCTGCTTATCAAAATTTGCATTGTTGTCAGGCCCTGCCCTGCCCCGTCCCCCACCCCACACCCCCAGCCATGTTGTCCTGCCTTACCAATGTTAAAATCTGGTCACCCTACCACAAAGAGAACTGCAATTCCCAGTTCTTGGTGAAACTAGGAGTTGTGTGGAAAGTTTGGTGAAGTGTGGGCTCCTGAGCAGAATTTGGTGGCCAGAAAGGGGTGCCATTGGGGGGGGGGGCTAGGAAGCCAGATAGAAAATTAAAGGGAAAGGATCCTGATTAGGAAACAGATACATTTTGAAATTTTGGAAATAGCAACTGCCACAGGCACCTTTTCCTACAGGCCAGGTGTGGTGATTTGAGTGTCAACTGCAGGCAGACATCCTGCACCAAAAACTGCTCCAGGATACCGCGCACTTCAAGGGAAATATTGCAGGGACAGTTTGTAAAACCTGACTGTGAAGATTTTTTTGAGATCGGTGGAATCAACAATTCGGCAGTGTATGGGAGGCAGAGCATGATGGTAGATGATAGGCATTTAGCTCAGCTCTCCCAGAACAGCAGGTGACAATGATTGTGCTAGATCATTCCCAGCAGTGAATATTGGTGTAGACTGGCAGTTCGGGGTGTGCAGTGAACTGGCAGATTTCTGGGCTCAAATTGTAAGCCAGAGCTGTGGAAAATGCCCGAAAAAAAGCAGCTGCTGAAGTGGCAGGAGGAGGTGCCAACCAGTCTCTCCCCCACAGAAGATTACAATTCCCAGTTTTGAGGGAAGCTAGGAGTTGAGTGGAAAAATTGGTGAAGTGTGGACTCCTGAGTGGAATTTGGTGGTCAGTTAAGGGTGCTGTCTGGAGCAGCACAGCCGAGGCTAGGTGACCAGTCAGAAAGCGTACATATTTTGAAATTGCAGAAATAGCCACCACCACAGGCACCTCTTTGCATAGGCCAGCTGGCGAGATTTGAGTCTCACATGCAGGCAGCCATACTGCACCCAAAGCTGGACCAGGATGCCCCTCACTTCATGAAAACTGTTGTGGGGACAATTTGTGAAACCTGCCTGTGAAGATTCTGTTTGAAATCGGTGGAATCAACATCTCAGTGGTGTCTAAGTCCCAAGCTGGTAGCCAGGCAACCATCAAAAAAACAAACCATGAATCAGGTATAAGCCTGGGAACCACTCACGGAGCCACCTGGTGTCCAGAAAGTATATTGCAAAATAAATATATTCCTACCTGTATATGTGTGTGCATATATATATATATGAATAATATTTTTGTTGTTGTTACCTTTTTTCTCATTTTTCTTTGCTCATTCTTTTTGCTCTTTTGTGTTTTATCCATTTATTTTAGGAGTTATTGTTAATTTTTTATTATTAATACTATTTTTGTCTCTTTCTCTTTTTCCCTTATGGTTGCTGAGAGTGCTTACATCAGACTATTAGAGTTTTTTCTTTTTCCTTTTTCTTTTTTAATTTTATCATAATTATTTTTGTTATTGTTGTTTCTTTATTTGTTTCTGATTGTCTGTGCATCTGTGTGCTTGTGTATCTGGTAGCTTTTTTGTCTGTTTATTTGCTCATTTGATTTCAATGTGTTTTGTGTTTTGCTAAATTCTCAGTTTTCGAAACTCCAATTTTTACATTCAATAAAAAAAAGTATGAGGGATGATGGCTCTCTGGGGTCAGCTTTCAACAGAAGCTCCTGTCCAGAGGGAGAGATAACAGCCAGAAAGAACCCAATAAAGCCAAAGGGTGGGAATCGAGCTAAGAGATAGATAATTGTACATGTTCCCTGCCGAGGCAAGCTGCAACTCCAAGGAAACAAATCTCAGATACAGAACTCATCCCAAAGAGGATGTGTGTCCATCCTCACCCCAAAGAGAGTTGCTTGCTTGCTGTGTGATCTCTACTAGTGAGCAGTGAACTGCGGTTCTCTTCTCTCACCCCATGGGAGTGACTTGCTAGAAGCTGGGAATCCTTCTACAGAGAGTCCCTACTGTGAGCCTAGGAATTCCTTTGTCTGGCAGGAACTTTGAACAAATATATTCCCTGAACTTCAAGTCTATTCTTCCCTCCTGGCCTAGCAGTCTAGAAGTCCTACCCCTGCAGAAACCAGAAGGTCTGCACTTCTTGGCTAGGACTGGGAATTGCATAGATGGAGGCAGTGCAGCTATGCTGTATCTGTGAATATGGTAACAGTATACAAAGACACAGAGGGAAGGTGTATGGTCTGGCTCTGAGAAAGTGTATCTCAACAGCAGGTGGAGGTTTGGGTCCCTGTGCAATGAGTGGAGACTCGGGAACTTCTGAGGTGCACAAACACAAGTGGAAGCACCTCCCACACAACATCAGCATTAATAGACTCATGCTACTGGGATCTAATTTTAGAAAGTCACTTCCACAACTCTGTAATCTGCCAGAGGGAACCAGACCTCACCCTATAGAGATACGAGAACTTCAGAACAGTGGTGGCAAAGGTGCAGTGTCTGAGGGAGAAATACATTTGCTGTCTGGATATCCTTAGGTTAGATTGAGCTCAGATGGAACATTCTCCAGTAGTTAATAGAGTACCTGAGGCAGGCAGGCTTCAGATTCCCCTGCTGGCTGGTGGCAGAGGGTGGTAACTGAAAGGAGGAGGCATTGATTTTACTTTGATGCTAGTGGAAGCAAAGCCCTGGCACATGTGTTTAGTGGACAGAGCTGGGCCACAGAGATTGGGTTAACAGAGACTGGTGGTGGGGTTACCAGAGACTGGTGTTACCAGAGTCCAGTGATGAAGAGTGAGCAAGGTGGTGAAAGATGCATCAGTCCTCTTTCTCTAAATCTTCTACTAGATGGGCCTTTCTGACTCTGACAACCAGAGCAAGCCACACTTGAGCTACAAATAGACGACTGCTATCTAGTTGCTGGAGATCTTTTGAACACTCCAACTAGAGAGTGGGTGCTGATTGGGACAGTTGCTGTGGAACTCTTGAACTTGACAAATCAAAAAAGGACCCTTCAAGTTGGTACCCTGGTTTTGTTGTAGTGGGAATGTTGGGTTTTCCTCTTCAAGGTGTTTCCTATGGGGGGCAAGATGTCTTAGTTGCTTGTATTTCTCCAAAGCTGAGACTTCAACCCATAGTCACTCATTCACTACGATTGAACAGAGATCAGCTAAATACAAGACAGAGCCACCTATCCCTACTATACCAAGCAGGTCTCCAGAGTCTCAGGCTTTATTACTGTATAGGTCCTTTCCAAAGTTGTAAAGGAAAAGCCACAGTCACCAGTCCCAGCTCTTTGGTGAAGGACTGATCAACCAAAACACCAGAAGCCTCCAGTCCAATTTCACCTCACCTGCTAATCTAGCCAAACAATGAAAAACAATCATGGGGCAGAATCAGTGGAAAAACTCTAGCAACATGAATAATAGAATAGTTCAACTCCCCCAAGGAATGACAAACCAGCCAAACCATAGGATCCCATTCAAAAACAGATGGCTGAGATGTTCCAAATCAAATTTAGAATTTAGATGGCAAATAAGATTAACATAATCATAGTAAAGTTGGAATTAGAAATTCTAGGAATAATTCAAAAGTTATCTCATGAATTCAAAGAAAATCTCCAAATATTTTGACACATTGAGAAATGAAGTTGTGGCCTTCCAAGATATGAGAAATACAGTAGAATCCCTCAGTAACAGAATGGAGCAGGCAGAAGAAAGGATTTCTAACAACAAAGACAAAGTTTTTAAACAATTCCAACTGCTCAAAGAGGAAGAGAAGTGGAGACCAGAGCTCTGAGATAATTCAAAGAAAACTAATATTTGCCTTATGGGAATTCCCGAAGGAGACGAGGTTGCTTTGAAAGGCACAAAGGCTCTACTTCATGAGATAATGAAGGAAAACTTCCCAGACATGAAAAGAGATTCTGAAATTCAGATAGCAGACAGTTGCAGAACCCCGGCATGACTCAATCTGAATAAGACATCTCCGAGGCACGTAATAATGAACTTTGCCAAAGTTAATATGAATGAAAAAATTCTATAAGTAGCCAGATGGAAGAAAACCATAACCTACAAGGGGAAAAATATTAGAATGACTGCACTTCTCTCTGCTGAAATATTTCAAGCTAGAAGAGGATGGTCATCTACATTCAACCTCCTATAACAAAACAATTTTCAACCCAGGATCCTGTATCCAGTTAAACTGAGTTTAATTTACGATGGAGAAATTAAATACTTTAATGATATTCACATGTTAAAGAAATTTGCAATAACTAAACAAGCTCACCAGGATATTCTGAGACTCATCCTCCACAATGACCACTACCCAAGTAAACTCAACCAGAAAATTTTGATCAAAACCAAACTTCCAGCACCATTTGTTAAATAGGGAATCTTTTCCCCACTCAATGTTTTTAATTGGCTTGTCAAAGATCAGGTAATGGTTCTCCAGATGTCTTTCCAAAAGGAACGTACTGGAGAACACTTAGAGAACTAAAAATAGACCTGCTGTTTGACCCTGCAATTCCTTTATTAGGTATATTCCCAGACAACCAAAAATCACATTACAACAAAGATATTTGTATCAGAATGTTTA
>NW_003852716.1:17121-28741 GCF_000181295.1 Otolemur garnettii
TTTTTTCTGATTCCATATAAAATGAAGTATTATTTTTTTCAAGATCTTTGAAATATGACAGTGGAGCTTTAATAGGGATCGAATTAAAATTATACATTGCTTTGGGTAATATGGACATTTTGACAATGTTGATTCTTCCTAGCCATGAGCATGGTATATTTTTCCATTCATTAACATTTTAGGCTATTTCTTTTCTTAGAGTTTCATAGTTCTCTTTATATAGATCTTTCACATCCTTTGTAAGGTAGACTCCCAAATATTTCACTTTCTTTGGCGCTACTGTGAACAGAATAGAGTCCTTGACTGTTTTTTTAGGTTGGCTGCTGTTGGTATATATAAAGGCTACCGATTTATGAGTGTTTATTTTGTAACCTGAGATGCTACTGTATTCCTTGATCACTTCTAAGAGCTTTGTAGTCGAATCTCTGGTGTTTTCCCAAGAATGGAAGAAAAAGTTTCCAATGTACACACACCAATTATGAAACTAATTTATAGCTTTCATATGAAATCTATAACCTAATTATAGCCTAAGAATATGGGGATGAGGAGGGGATGTGAGGGGGTGGATGGGTGAAAGGAGGGTTATTAAAGGGATCACCTCTGTGGATTATCTTTCAAGGGTACAAGTGAATCTTTCTTAAAGTAGAATATAAATGTCATACCACAATAACTAAGAAAATGACATGAAGGCTATGTTAACCAGTTTCATGAAGATATTTCACATTGTATATGAAAACATCACACTGTACCCTATGATTGCATTAATGTGCACAGCTATCATTTAATAAAAATAAATAAATAAACAAAGTAAATCATACCACTAAAAAAAAAAAAAAGAACTTCCACAGTGGTGAAACAATTAAAAATATCCACTGAAATTTCAAAATATTCGACACTCAAAGTAATACTAGGCTTAACACTACTCTCAATTAACGTGAATGGCTTTAATTGCCCTATAAAGAGGCATAATTTGGCTGACTAGATACAAAAACTCAGGCCAGACAGCTGCTGCATACAAGAATCTCATCTTACCTTAAAAGATAAATATAGAATCAGGGTGAAGGGATAGTAATATAGGACTATTCAGGCAAATGGAACTCAGAAAAAAAGCAAGTGTTGCAATTTTATTCGCAGATGAAATAGGCTTTAAACCAACCAAAATAAGAAAATATAAGGATAGTCACTTCATATTTGTTACAGGCAACACTCAACATGATGAGATTTCAATGATTAATATTTATGTATCCAACCAGAATGCACCTCAATTTATAAGAGAGACTCTAACTGACATGAGCAACTTGATCTCCTCCACTGCTATAATAGCCTGATATTTCAACATCCCTTTGACTGTGTTGGATAGATCCTACAATAAGAAACTCAGCAAAGAAATTTTAGACTTAAACTTAACCATTCAACAATTGGATTTAACAGACATGTACAGAACATTTCATCCCAACAAAACTGAATACATATTCTTCTCATCAGTGCATGGAACATCCTTTGAAATTGATCACATCTTCGGTCACAAGTCTAACTTAAGAAAATTTAAAAAATAGAAATTATTCTTTATATCTTCTTGAACCATCATAGAATAAAAGTTGAACTCAGTAACAACAGGAGTCTGTAAACTCACACAAAGACATGGAAATTAAATGATCTTATGCTAAATGATAGCTGGGTCTTAAATAAGATTAAGAAAGAATTTACCAAATTTTTGGAGCAAAACAATAATGAAGACATAAACTACCAGAAACTCTGGGATAGTGCAAAGGCAATCCTAAGAGAGAAATTTGTAGTGTTGTAAGCCTTCCTCAAGAGAATGGAAAGAGAGGAAATCAACAACTTAATGGGACAGCTCAAACAACTGGAAAAAAAAATTCCAACCCCAAACCCAGCAAAAGGAATGAAATAACCAAAATTAGAGCAGAATTAAATGAAATTGAAAATAAAAGAATTATATAACAGATCAAAAAATCAAAAAGTCAATTTTTTGAAATGTCAATAAAATAGATAGACCTTTGGTCATCCTAACCAGAAATTAAAGAGTAAAAACTCTAATTTCATCAATCAGAAATGACAAAGATGAATTAAACACAGACTTCACAGAAATTCAAAAAATACTTAATGAATATTACAAAAAAATCTATTCTTAGAACTATGAAAATCCAAAGGAAATTGACCAATATGTGGAATCACAACATCTTCCTTGACTTAGCCAGGAAGAAGTGTAAAAACAGGCCTATATCAAGTTCTGAAATTGCATCAGATATACAGAATCTTCACAAAAAGAAAAGCCTGAGACCAGATGGCTTCACATCAGAATTTCACCAAACGTTTAAAGAGGAACTAATACCCATATTACTTAACCTTTTCCAAAATATAGAAGAAGAAGGAATACTTCCCAACACATTCTATGAAGCAAACATCACCCTGATTCCCAAACCAAGAAAAGACCCAACAAGAAAAGAAAATTATAGACCAGTATCGCTAATGAATATTGATGCAAAAATATTCAATAAGATCGTAGCAAACAGAATCCAGAAACACATCAAATAAATTACACACCACAACCCAGTCTACAGTCTCAAGGCTGGTTCAATATACGTAAATGTATAAATATAATACATCACATAAACAAATTAAAAAACAAAGACCATATGATCCTCTCAATTGATGCAGAAAAAGCTTTTGAAAATATACAGCATCCTTTTATGATCAGAACACTTAAGAAAATAGGTATAGAAGGGATATTTCTCAAACTGATAGAGCCCATCTACAGGAAACCTACAGGCAATATTATAGAGAATGGAGTAAAATTGAAAACATTTCCACTATCTCCACTGCTATTTAACATTGTAATGGAACTCTGAGCCATTGCCATTAGGCAAGAAAATTCAATCAAGGGTATCCATATAGGGTCAGAGGAGATCATACCTTCACTTTTCACAGATAATATGATCGTATACCTGGAAAACCCCAGGGACTCAAACACAAAACTCTTAGAACTGATCAAGGAATACAGCAGTGTCTCAGCCTACAAAATCAATAATTGCAAATCAGTAGCATTCATATATACCAAAAATAGTTAAGCTAAAAAAATCATCATGGACTCTATTCCCTTTACAGTAGCACCAATAAAAATGAAATATCTGGGAATGTACCTAACAAAGGACATGAAAGATCTCTATAAAGAGAACTATGAAACTCTGAGAAAATAAATAGCTGAAGATGTCAACAAATGGGAAAGCATACCATGCTCATGGCTGGGACGAATCAACATTGTTAAAATGTTAACACTACCCAAAGCAATCTACAGATTTAATGCAATCCCCATTAAAAGACCTCTGTCATACTTTAAAGATCTGGAAAAACTAAAACTTCATTTTATATGAAAACAGAAAAAACCTCAAATAGCCAATATACTATACAGAAATGAAAATAAAACAGGTGGAATACCACTACCAGACTTTAGACTATACTATAAATCTATAGTGATCAAAACAGCATGGTACTAGCACAAAAATAGAGAGGTAGATGTATGGAACAGAATTGAGAACCAAGAGACGAATCCAGACACTTATCATCATTTGATCTTTGATAAGCCTATCAAAAACATGACTTTAGTGGGAAAAAATGACTATTTAATATATGATGCTGGGTGAATTGTCAGGCAACTTGTAGAAGACTGAAACTGGACCCACATCTTTCACCTCTAACAAAAATTGACTCTCATGGGATAATAAACTTAAACCTAAGACGTGAAACCACAAAGATTCTTGTAAAGAGTGCAAGAGAAACATTTGAAGAAATTGGCCTGGAAGAAAACTTTTTAAGGAGGACCCCTCAGGAGGACCCTTTTTAAGGAGGACCCTCAATTGAAGCAATACCAACAATACATTAATGGGATTTGAGCACCCGAAAAAGCTTCTGCACTGCCAAGAACACAATAAGTAAAACAAGTAGACTGCCCTCAGAATGGGAGAGGATATTTGCAGGTTACGTTTCCAACAAAGGTCTGATAACCAGAATCCACAGAGAATTCAAAGTTTTTAATAAGAAAAGAACAAGGGATCCATTTCACTATGGGCAAGAGACCTGAACAGAAGCTTCTCCGAAGAAGACAGGCACATGGTCTACAGACACGTGAAAAAATGCTTGCCATCTTTAATCATCAGAGAAATGCAAATAAAAACCACTTTGAGATACCATCTAACTCCAGTAAGAGTAGCTCACATAACAAAATCCCAAAACTACAGATTTTGGCATGGATATGGAAAAAAGGGAAAACTTTTCCACTGCTGGTGGGAATGCAAACTAATACGTTCCTTTGGAAAAAAGTTTGGAGAACACTTAGAGATCTAAAATTTGACCTGCTGTTGAATCCTGCAATTCCTCTACTAGAAGTATATCTAAAAGACAAAAATCACTTTGCAAAAAAGATATTTGTACCAGATTATTCATTGCAGCTCAATTCTTAATAGCCAATTCATGGAAGAAGCACAAGAACCCATCTATCCATGAAAGGATTAATAAATAGTGGTATATTTGTACCATGGAATACTATGCAGCCTTATAAAAAGATGGAAACTTTACCTCTTTTATGTTTACTTGAAGGGACCTGGAATATATTCTTCTGAGTAAATTATCTAAAGAATAGAGGAAAAATTATCCAATGTACTCAGTAGTTCTATGAAATATACTTATATTTACACACACTTTGTTATGAAAGACAGAACACATCTACAGCCCAGGACAAAGGAGAGAAATGGAGTGGGAAGGGAGGGAAGGGGAAAGCTTTGAAAGAGGGAGGGTAACAGATGAGACCACACCTATGGAGCATATTACAAGGGAACAAGTCAAATCTGTCAAGTGTAGAACATAAATGTCTTAACACAATAATCAAGTAAATGAGGTGAAAGCTATGCTGGTTGGTTTGATGTAACCATGTCAGATTGCATTAAGAAAAATCAACACAGTGCTTGCATTGGCAGCACATATACTAAAATTGGAACAATACAGAGAAGATCAGCATGGACTCTGCACAAAGATGACATGCAAATTTGTGAAGCGTTCCATATTTTTTAAAAAAACAATACATTGTACCCCACATCTGCATAAATATATGCATGATCTATGTGTATATGACTTAATTTTTAAAAAGACATACATGATATATTCCTTAAACTGATAGAAACCATCTATGACAAATCACATGAATATCATACTGAATGGCATAAAACTGAAAGCACATCCACTTAGAACTGGAACCTGATAAGGATGTCCACTATTAACACTATTATCCAACATAGTGCTGGAAGTTCCAGCCAATGCAATAAAAGGAATATAAGGGTATTAAGGGCATTCAAATGGGTTCACAGAAGGTCAAACTTTCACTATTTTCCAAAGATATTTTCTTATGCTAAGAATACTCCAGACTCAGAGTTGGTGGAGCAATATGTCAGATTAGAGACATATCTTTACCAGCCACTCATGATGAAATAGGGAGAAAGGAATTCAGCCACTACTGGCTGTTGTGGTATTCTGCCCAGAAACACACTCTGGGGGGGTTCAATTAAGCAGTAGGGGACTCCAGGAGCCAATGAGAATATCAGGCGTTGTGGAATAATGGAACAGAATGCAAGTGCCTGGGTACAAGCAGAGGCTGAGCTATCTTCTGTTGGAGGGCTAGAGATAGGAAAGACCTCTTCTACAGTTTTTTGTTTTTGGACTTTGGTGCTCATTGGAGCTGCCTTGGAAGTGCTTAGGTGAGCAAGGGCATCAAATAGCAAACAGCATCCAGCAGCTGAGATTGAATCACTGGATTAAATCACTGGATGGGGGCAACCCCCATTAGCTTGAACAGCTATTGTGAGTGGGCTGCCTGGGAGGAAGAGTCTGCAGGGTAATAGTACACAGCCAGCTCTGGCAAATATGAAGAGCACAGGCAGCTATCTTTGGGGTGAAATGAATGGCTAGACACCCCCAAGAAGGCCACTTTTCTCCCAGGGGGCACTGTATGGAAGGTCAAAGCATGTCTCCTAAGAAATCTAGAGAGAGATTAAAATCTGTTCCCCAGGGGAAGGGCAAAATGGCCAACAGGAGCCAGCTTCTGACAGAAGCTCCTGTTGAGAGGAAGGAATAATGTCCAGAAAGTACCCAGTTAATCTGTAGACTGGGAACCAAGCTGAGAAAAAAGAGTGATAACTGCAGGTCGTCTCTGCTGAGGCAAGCTGTAATTCCAAGAAAACAAACTTCAGATACAAAATTCATCCCAAAGAAAAAGTGTCCATCCCCTTCCCCTAGAAAATTGTGGGTTTTTTTCTTTTTCTCTTCATTTGCTCCTGTATTTTTTCTACAGGTGAACGGTGAACTGAGGACTTCTTGTCTCACCTCACAGGTGATAGCTGTAGGAAGTGGGGTCTACTTCCCCAAAGGGACCCTGTTGTGACCCTGAGCACTCTCTTGCCAGGCAGAAAAATTGAACTAACGTTTTCCCTGCCATTCTGAATTTCCAGTCCACCCTTCTCACCTTGCCTGACAAACTAGAAGACTAACCCCTGCAGAGACTGTGGGAGGAGGCCCATGAGCAGAGCTTCCCCCAACCAAGCACCCCACACTCCACCCGGCCAGAGCCTTGCATCTCGCCCGGCTACAGTGAAGTGTCCCATGCCACTCGCCCAGAGCCCCACGCTGCAGAAGCCTCCGTTCTGGCCCTGACAGGCCCAAGTCATGATCCCAGCACTCTACTTGCCGAATCAACAAGGTGCCCTGAATTGCCAGAAACGTGTGCAAAGACCTCTGCCCTGCTGCTGGATCCATGTGCCCTACACTACCATAGCTTCTCCTATAGCCAGAACTCCCTGGCTGTGGCAGTTGTCATGGAGAAGTGCAGTCACTTCCCAAAAAGATTCTGCAACAATAAAGTGATCCCACAGGGGTCTAATCTTGGAGAGACACCTCCCCAATTCTGAGGACTGCCAGAGGAAACCAGAACTCGTTCTATAGGTATACCACTGCTGCAGAGCAGCTGGGCCAAAGGTGCTGTGGCTGAGGAAAAAAAGCATTTGCTGACTTCTTACCCTCAGGACCAGACTGAGTTCAAGTGGAACACTCAACAGTGGCTATTGAGTACACGAGGCAGGCAAGCCTCAGCTCCCCAAGCCAGCTAATGGCAAAGGATAGTGGCTGAGCCGTGGGGGCATTGACCTTCCTTCGACTCTGACAGGTGCAAAGCCCAGGCACATCTGCTTATTGGAGGGAGCAGGACCACAGACCTAAGGGGTCATCAGTGACTGAGCAGGAAAGAAGAGCAAAGTGGTGAAATAGACATAGCCCCCGGGTCCAACTCTGCTACAAAGAGGGCCTTTCTGACTCCACAGAGCACGGGAGTAAGCCAAATTTGAGCAGGTAGTAGACTTCCACCATCTGGTTGCTGGAGTCCTTTCAAACTCACCCACTTGAGAGTTTGTACTGACTGGGTCAATTGGTTTGGAACTCCTAGCCTAGGCCAATCACTGAAGGACACCCAGGAAGGCTACTCTGGTTGTGTGATAATGGGAAGGGCTGATCTTCCTTTTCCACTTGTCCATGGGAGGTGGGGTGTCGTAGATGCTTGTATTTCTCCACAGCTAAAACTTCACCAGAGTCACTGATCCAGTAGGATCAGACAAGAACTAGCTGAACACAAGACAGAGTCACCTAACCCCAGCAGACCTAACAGATTTCCTCCTCCACAGACTATAATACACTACAGGACCTTTGCAAAGCTATAGAAAAAAAAAAAAAAACTGCAGTCAGCATTTCCAGATCCTTCACAAAGGGCTGATTAACCACAACTCCAGGAACTCTCAATCCAATTTCATTTTACCTAACCATCTATTCATTTTCTTCAATGGCGAAAAACAATCACAAGGTGGAATCAGTATAAATAGATCAATACTTGGAAACAAGCCACCCTCCTAGACCTAGCCAAAAAGAAGTGGAAATGTTGAATAAGCCTTTAACAAATTCTGAACTGGCATCAACTATAAGAAATCTCCCCAAAAAGAAAATTCCAGGATCAGATGGCTTCACATCAGAATTCTTCCAAACATTTAAAGAGAAACTGGTACCTATATTACTTAACCTTTTCCAAAACATAGAAAAAGAAGGAATATTTCCCAACACATCCTATGAAGCAAATATCACCCTGATTCCCAAACCAGGAAAAGAACCAACAAGGAAAGAAAATTATAGACCAATATCTCTAATGAATATTGATGCAAAAATATTCAATAAGACCCTAGCAAACAGAATCCAACAACACATCAAACAAATTATACATCACGACCAGGTGAGCTTCATCCCAGGGTCCCAAGGATCATTCAATATATATAAATCCATAAATATAATACATCACATCAACAAATTAAAGAACAAAAACAATATGATTCTCTTAATCGATGTAGAAAAAGCTTTTGATAATATCCAGCAGCCTTTCTTGAACACAGTGCTTAAGAAAATAGGTATAGAAGGAAGATTTCTTTTGGGTACACCAAACCCAAAGCCAATATTGTACTGAATGGAATAAAATTAAAAACATTTCCACTCAGATCAGGAACCAGGCAAAGATGCAAGCAGCCAGATGTAAGTAAACGATAACCTACAAAGGGAAGAACATTAGAATGACTGCAGATCTCTCTGCTGAAACCTTTCAAGCTAGAAGAGCACGGTCATCGACTTTTAATCTCCAACAACATTCTAATAATCAGAATCCACAGAGAACTCAAGCTTATTAATACGAAAAAAGTACGTGATCCCATTTCATTGTGGGCAAGAGACATGAACAGAAGCTTCTCTGAAGAAGACAGGCACATGGTCTATAGATACATGAAGAACTGCTAATCATCTTTAATCATCAGAGAAATGCAAACCAAAATCACTCTGAAATACCATCTAACTCCAGTAAGAGTAGCCCACATCACAAAATCCCAAAAGTGAGATGTTGGTGTGGATGTGGAGAAAAGGGAACACTTCTGCACTGCTGGTGGGAATGTAAGCTAGTACATTCCTTTTGGAAGGAAGTTTGGAAAACATTCAAGGATCTAAATGTAGATCTGCCATTTTATCCTGCAATTCCTCTTCTAGGTGTATATCCAAAGGACCAAAAATCATTTGGCAATAAAGACATTTGCACCAGATAGTTCATTGCATTCTAATTCATAACTGCCAAGTCATGGATGAAGCCCAAGTGCCGATAGACCCATGATTGGATTAATAAATAGTCGTAAGATGGCTGACAGGGACCAGTCTCTGACAGAAGCTCCTGTTCAGAGGAAAGGATAAAGTTCAGAGAAGCCCCAAACAAAGTTGAAAACTGGGAGCCCATCTGAGAGAGAAGAGTGATACCGGCAGGACACCTCTTCTGAGACAGGCGGAGACTCCTAGAGGACAATTCACAGGTACATAAATCACCCCAAAGGAATAGCGCCCATCCCCTCCCCCAAGAAAGGTGTACTTTTCCTTTGTCTCCTCTTCAACCGCTCCTCCGAGTCTCCTACAGGCCACCAATAAACTGAGGACCTATTCTCTCACTCCACAAGTGAGAGCCGCCAACAGGGAAGTTTACCACCCTGGAGGAACCCAGTTGAGACTCGGAACACCCTCCCCCAGGCAGAAAAGTGGAAATGGCGTTTGCGCTGCCATTTTGAGTTTCCAGTCCACTCTCCATCCCCTTGCTGGTAGAGACAGGGAGAGGAGACCCAAGAACAGCATCCATTCACCCTTGCAAGACCAAGCCCCTGTCCCAATCCTTCACCAGGAGAACTACTTGATCCAAGCTTTCTGCGTGCAGAAGGATCCCCCTCAGTCATCACAATCTGCACTCAGCTGTCTCCCGGGCTGCTATCTGCACTTCCCAAGACCTTGGTGCCAGTGACCAGGATTGAGGCTGGACAGGAAGGGCTACACAACCCACCAGGCATCCGCCTCCGAGTCTTTGGTGGCCCTTGATGGTGATTGACTTCTGCTGGGTCAGGTCACTGAGCAGCGCCACCTCCTGGAGCCCTGCTGGCCCACAGTTGCCATAGACTCCTACCAGGGAGGGTGGCGCAGTCCCGCCAGCTGCATGCCTGCCTCCAGCGCATTGGCAGCTGGTAAGGGCAATTGACTTCTGCCAGGGTAGGTCGAGCAGCCATGCGCCTCCCTCCTGGGGCCCCCGGCCCTTGATCACCACTGATCACTCTGATCACCCTTGATAAGCTCCTGCCTGAGAGGGTGGCGTCTTCCTCTAGTCGTGAGCCAGCCTCTGGGGCTTTGGTGGCCACTGAAGACAACTGACTTCTGCTGGGTGGGTTGCGCAGTCTCACACCTGCCTCCCGGGGTCTTGTCCGCTGGCGGTAGCCAGCAGCTCCAGCCGGGGAGGATCGCGCCATACCGCCAGCGGTGTGCCCGCCTCTGGGGCTTGGCGGCCTGTGAGGGCAGCTGACTTCTGCTGAGGCAGGTCACACAGAGGTGTGCCTGCCTCCTGGGACATCCCCGTGCACGATCACCGCCAACTCCTGCTGAAGAGGGTCACGCGGTACTGTCAGCTGCACGCCCAACTCTGGGGCTTTGGTGGCCTGCAAGGACAACTGACTTCCGTTGGGGCAGGTTGTGCAGCCGCACGCTGCCTCCCGGAGCCTTGCCAGCTTAGGGTCTTGCCATCCCGCCAGCCGTGCACCTGCCTCGGGGCTTTGGTGGCCAGAAAGGACAAATGACCTCTGCTGGGGCAGGGTGTGCCTGCCTCCCAGGGCCTTGACTGCGACACTGACTCCTGCAGGGGTGGGCTACATCACCCCATCTGGTGGCCCCGCCTCCTGGGGTCTTGCCAGGTTGTGCCCAGGAGAAAACTAGAAGAACCCACTGGCAGAGCAGTTTTAGGGATGGTTACTGAAAGGTGCAAATCCAACATGGGATGGAATCAGTGGAAAAACTCTGGCAAACAGAATAACCAGAGTAGATTAACCACCCCCCAAAGAAGGATGGGGTAGACACAATTGAAGACCCACTACATAAACAGATATCTGAAATGTCAGAAATTGAGTTCAGAATCTGGATAGGGAATAAGATCAACAGGTTGGAGGAAAAGAGGGAGCTAGAATTGCAAATCATTCAAAAGCTGTCCCAGGTATTCAATGATTTCAAAGATAAAATGATCAAGGATTACGATACACTGAAACAAGAGGTTGCAGATTTGAAGAGCACCGTTGAATCCCTCCATCAGAGGATGGATGAGGCAGAAGATAGGATCTCTGACACTGAAGACAAAGACTTTGAACACACCCAGACTTCCAAAGATTTTGACAAATGGAGAACAAAACCAGATCTCTCACTCAGAGAGGTCTTGGATAATTCGAAGAAAACCAATATTCGCCTCATAGGAATCCCTGAAGGTGATGAAGTTGCCTCACAAAACACAGAGGCTCTCCTTAACGAAATTATAAAAGAGAACTTTCCAGACATGCCAAGGGACTCTGAAATTAAGATAGCAGACAGCTACAGAACTCCAGCAAGATGCAACCTGAACAAGACATCCACCAGGCATATCATAATCAACTTCACTAAAGTTAACATGAAAGAGAAAATCCTGAAAGCAGCTAGA
>NW_003852716.1:53396-55518 GCF_000181295.1 Otolemur garnettii
AAAGGCAGTCCTAAGAGGGAAATTTATAGCTCTGCAAGCCTTCCTCAAGAGAATGGAAAGAGAGGAAGTTAACAACTTAATGGGACATCTCAAGCAACTGGAAAACGAAGAACAGTTCAATCCCAAACCCAACAGAAGAAAATAAATAACCAAAATTAGAGCAGAATTGAATGAAATAGAATACAAAAGGACTATAGAACAGATCAATAAATCAAAAACTTTGTTTTTTGAAAAGGTTAATAAAATAGATGAACCTTTGGCCAACTTACCCAAGAAAAAAAAAAGAGTAAAACCTCTAATCTCATCAATCAGAAACAGTAAAGATGATATAACAACAGACCCCCTAGAAATTCAAAAAATCCTCAATGAGTATTTCAAGAAACTTTATTCCCAGAAATATGAAAATCTGAAAGAAATCGACCAATACTTGGAAGCACGCCACCTCCCAAAACTTAGCCAGAATGAAATGCAAATGTAGAACAGGGCTATATCAAATTCTGAAATAGTATCAGCTATACAAAATCTCCCCAAAAAGAAAAGCCCAGGACCAGATGGCTTCACGCCAGAATTCTACCAAACCTTTGAAGAGGAACTAGTACTTATATTATTCATCCTTTTCCAAAATATAGAAAAAGACAGAATACTACCCAACCCATTCTATGAAGCAAACATCACCTTGATTCCCAAACCAGGAAAAGACCCAACGAGAAAAGAAAATTATAGACCAATAGCACTAATGAATATTGATGTGAAAGTATTCAACAAGTTCCTAACAAACAGAATCCAGCAACACATCAAAAAATGATAAACCACTACCAAGTGGGTTTTATCCCAGGATCTCAAGGATGGTTTGACATACGTAAATCTATAAATGTAATTCATCACATAAACAAATCAAAAAACAAAGACTATATGATTCTCTCAATTGATGCAGGAAAGGCTTTTGATAATATCCAGCATTCCTTCATGATCAGAACACTTAACAAAATCGGTATACAAGGGACATTTCTCAAGTTGATAGAGAACATATATAGTAAACCCACAGCCAATATTGTAATCAATGGAGTTAAATTGAAATCATTTTCACTCAGATCAGGACCCAGGCAAGGTTGCCCATTGTCCCCACTGCTATGTAACATTGTAATGGAAGTTCTAGCTATTGTAACTTGGGAAGAAAAGATGATTAAGGATATCCATATAGGAACAGAAGAGATTAAACTTTCACTTTTCGCAGATGATATGATTGTATATCTGGAAAACACGAGGGATTCAACTAAGCAACTCATAGAAGTGATCAAGGAATACAGTGGCATATCAGGATACAAAATCAACACTCATAAATCTGTGGCCTTTATATATACCAATAGCAGCCAAGCTGAAAAAAACAGTCAAGGACTCTATTCCATTTAAAGTTGTGCCAAAGAAGATGAAATGTTTGGGAGTATACCTAACAAAGGACGTGAAAGATTTCTATAAACAGAACCATGAAACTCTAAGAAAAGAAACAGCTGAAAATGTTAACAAATGGAAAAATATACCATGCTCATGGCTAGGAAAAATCAACATTGTTAAAATGTCCATATTACACAAAGCAATATACAATTTTAATGCAATCCCCATTAAAGCCCCACTGTCATACTTTAAAATCTTGAGAAAATAATACTTCGTTTTATATGGAATCAGAAAAATCCTTGAGTAGCCAAGACATTACTCAATAATAAAAACAAGGCAGGAGGAATCATGCTGCTAGACCTCAGACTATACTGTAAATAGATAGTGATTAAAACAGCATGGTATTGGCACAAAAATAGAGAGTTAGATATATGGAACAGAATAGAGAGCCAACAGATGAATCCAGCTACCTACTGTTGACTCATCTTTGACAAACCCGTTAAAAACATTGAGTGGGGAAAAGATTCTCTATTTAACAAATAGTTCTGGATGAACTGGCTGGTAACTTGTAGAAGACTGAAACTGGATCCACACCTTTCACCATTAACTAAGAGAGATTCTCACTGGATTAAAGATTTAAACTTAGACATGAAACCATAAAAATACTGGAAGAAAGTGTAGGGAAAAACACTTGAAGAAATCGGCCTGGGTGAATTTTTTATGGACGGAC
>NW_003852716.1:56254-59170 GCF_000181295.1 Otolemur garnettii
AAAGATGGAGACTTTACGTCCTTCATGTTCACATGGATGGAACTGGAAAATGTTCTTCTTAGCAAAGTATCACAAAATGGAAGAAAAAGTATCCAATGTACACAGCTGTATTATGAAACTAATTTATAGTTCTCAAATGAAAGCTACAACCTAATTCTAGCCCAAGAATATGGGGAGGGAGTTAGGGAGGGGAGCAGAGAAGGGTAGAAGGGTGGAGGGAGGGTGATTGGAAAGATCACTTCTATGATCTGTCTTACAAGGGTATAAGTGAATCTTACTAAAATTAGAGTATAAATGTCTTAGCACAATAACTAAGTAAATGACATAAAGTCTATGTTAACCAGTTTGATGAAAATATTGCAAATTGTATATGAAAACACTACACTGTACCCCATGTTTGCATTAATTTACACAGCTATCATTTAATTTTAAAAAATGGGGAAAAATGAAAACACAACTATAGCCTAGGATGAAGAAGGGAAGGGGATTGAGAAGACAAGGGGGGGTGGGTCAACAGAGAGATATTTAGTAACGTGACTATACCTATGGAGCATAT
Organism: Otolemur garnettii; assembly: GCF_000181295.1. Taxonomy (NCBI): domain Eukaryota; kingdom Metazoa; phylum Chordata; class Mammalia; order Primates; family Galagidae; genus Otolemur; species Otolemur garnettii. Next base: position 56,811 of record NW_003852716.1, read on the forward strand.
TGCAAGTACAAGTTGGATCTATCAGATGTAGAACACAAATGTCTTAATGCTGTAATTTTGTAAATGAGGTGAATGCCATGTTTATTAATAGAATGTAATTATTCCAATTTGTACAAATAATCAACACATTGAATCCCATAATGGCATAAATGTATTGATGATCTATGTACAAGTGACTTAATAAAGAAATATAAAAATAAATAAATAAAACAACTCCAAGATGACGCACAAAGTCCAACTTTGGACAAATTAAACAATATAGCTAATTGGCTCAATCCAAAAAAAAGTAAATAAATCAAATTTATCCAGCAAGGTATAGCATTCTGGGATGAATACCATTTTGTTTAAGGAGGTTAAAAGTAGATGGCCATTTTCTTTTGGCTTGAACAGTTTCATTTGAGAAGTCTGCCATCACCCTTGTTGATCTGCCCCTGTAGGTCATTTGATGTTTACTGCTTCCATAATTTTCTCTTTTATCTTCACTTTGGAAGGGTTCATGACAATGTGTCTTGGAGAACTTCTGCTTAAGATGAGATGACTTGGGGTTCAATATCCTTCTCAAAGGAATGTGTCAGAATCTTTGATGATACTTGGGAAATTTTCACTCATGATATCCTTCAGTAGGGCTTTCATTCCTCCGGAGTGTTCTTCTGGGATACCTATAATTCGTATGTTTGAATGCTTCATGAAGTCCCATAATTCTCTGAGTGAATATTCTGCTTTTTGGGATACCTATAATTCATATGTTTGAATGCTTCATGAAGTCCCATAATTCTCTGAGTGAATATTCTGCTTTCTCTCTTCTTTTCTTCTTCTTTAACTATCTGTGTTACTACAAGAACTTCATCCTTAAGCTCTGAGGCCTTTCTTCTCCATGGTCTAATCTGTTATTGATACTTTCTACTAATATTTAAGATCTTTGAATGACTCCTTCAATTCCTTAACCTTTTCTACATCTTTTCTATATTCTTCATATTGTTCATCTCTTATTTGATCCTGTTTTGCATTTCCTTTTGGTTATTTTCCACTTTCTCAGAAATTTTTTCTTTTATTTCTTTCTATCATTTCTTTAAAGGTGGAATCCTCTGTGGTAGCTACCTCATGATCCCTTGTTGGAGGAGAGGGGTTGTTCTGTTCTGCTTTTTCATGTTGCCACATTTGTTTTGTTGTTTCCCTCTCATGAGTGTTTTTCTTCTGGTCATATTCCTTATCCTACTTTTTCATTTCACTTCCTCTTTCTCTTTAAATTACCTTGTATCTGTATTTAGTTGTTGAAAAGTCATTTTTGTATCAGACCAAAAGGAAAAAGAGTGAAGATTAATAAGAGAGTAAAGATAGAAAAAGAGAAAAGAAAAAGCTAAGAGGGGTAAAGGATAAGATTGAAAAAAAGAATAGAAGAACAGAAAGCAAGAGACAGGAGTAATAGTGGTGTTTAACACAGGGCATTGACCCACTCCCCCAATTTCTGATATATGTGGGGCTGACATGGGTGTGTTCCTCAAGGTCAGGAGCTCCTTAACAGACTGAGTAAAAACAAGAACCCCAGCTCTAAAAATTGTGAAGAAAAAAAAAAAAAAACAGCAGTATGTTGCACTAGGGACCTACCAATAGTGTCCTTCCATAGGCCAAAGCTAGATGGACCCCCCAGACCAGGTCATAAGGGGTCCTTGAGCCATGTCAATGATGTGGCACCCAGCTTAAGGCTCAGAGTAAGTCTCTGTCCCATAAATAAAATGCAGATTGACTAAGAATAAAACAGATCAGAAAAAAGAAAAATAATAATAAAAGTGTATAAAGAAAATTGAAAATAAAATTGTATAAAATTGTACAAGGTGGGGATATCTTAGTGGTTATTTGAGAAATTTATGTGGGAAAGATAAGGTAGAAAAACAAAAAGAGAGGGAAAAGGAGAGAAATGATAAGGGAAAAGAATAAAAGTGGTAGACAAACTGTGGCAAAAATGGAGCCCTTATTAATTGAAGAAAGGAAAAATGGAAAAGCAAAAATACAACAAAACAAACAAAAAAATTTAAGCAAAATTTGGAGAAAAAAGAATAAAAGAAGGAGAAAAATTGTAGCAAAAATTCAGCCCTTATTAGTGAAGGAAGAAACAACAAAAAATTCTAAATACAAAAGATAATAAAAATCTAGTGGAATAAAATGTAAGAAAAAAAGGGGAAAATACTGCCATATATTGCCTGAACAATAGGAGATGTTGTGGGGTATGAGATGCTAATTATTACACTGATATGGCTGTATAAGATGGGGGCTCAAAACCACTATCTTGCCGAGGAGTTCTGTCCTCCTGATTGTTTTGCCCCCAGTCTATGCAGTGTTGGGAGCCTGAAACTTGTCAGCCT
>NW_003852716.1:59323-70548 GCF_000181295.1 Otolemur garnettii
GATGTGCCAGAACCAGCCTCACACTAGGACCCTATGGGCTGTTCCTCCCAGGCATCTCTCAAACAATGCCTGCACCTGGCCAGCAGCCAAAAGATATCTTTGCTCTACCTGGTAGCTCAGCCCTGGCCCCTGAGGGCTGTTCAAGATTACTTTCTTCCCCATACTCTCTCAAGGTAATTCCAGCAAGTGCCCTGGTCAAAATATTTAAAAAGCCTGCAGAGCACACCTTCTCTCTGTAAAATCTGCCGCTGAACCAGCTGGCCTCTGCTATCATGCACACACTAGCCTTATGTGCTGCTTCTTCACTGCTCCTGACTTTGTTGGCTTCTGGAGTCTCCTGCTGCCTCCTTATGCCCCCAAAGTTATGTTTCTGAGAAGGACTCCCTAGCCACAGGAAACTGAAGTCCTCCCTGTCCAATCTCACCATGAGTGGCTGCAAAGGAGATGTCTCTAGTTTGACATCTTGTTCCATCCCCCTCTATTTGTTTTTTTTTCTGGTTCCGTATGAAACAAAGTACTATTTGTTCAAGTTTTTGAAATATCACATTGTTGTTTTGACAGGGATTGGGTTGAGACTGTAGATCAATTGGTAGTATGGGCATTTTACGATTGCTGATTCTTCCTAGCCATAAGCATGGTGAATTCTTCCAACTGTTATTACTTTCTGCTATTTCTTCTCTCAAAGTTTCATGGTTCTCTCCACATCAATCCTTCATGTACTTTCTTGGGTATATTATCAGGTGTTTTCTTTCTTTCTTCTTTCTTAAAGCTACTGTGAAGGGAATTGTGTCTTTGATTTGATTCTTAGCCTGACTGTTATTGGCATATATAAAGGCTACTCATATGTGGACATTGATTTTATATCTCAAGACATTATTGTATTTCTTGATCACTTCCAGGAGCCTTGAAGTTGAATCCCCAGTTTTCCAGGTATAAAATTGTGTCATTCATTAAGAGTGAGAGTTTGACCTCCTCTCCCCCTGTGAATTCCCTGAATCTCCTTCTCTTGCCTTCTTGCTTTGGCTAGAGCTTCCAGCACTATATTAAATAGTAGTGATGATGGTGAACGTCCTTGTCTGGTTCCAGTTTTAAGTAGAAATGCATCCAGTTTTGCTCCATTCAGCATTATATTGGATGTGGGTTTGTTATACATGGCTTCTATTAATCAGTGTAAGAAATGTCCCATCTATGTCTAATTTCTTATCAGAAAAGAATGCTGAATTTTATGAAATGCTTTTTCTGTGTCTATTCAGAGAATCACGTGGTCTTTCTTTTTCCTTTTATATATGTGATGAATTACATTTATTGATTTGTGTAAGTTGAACCAGCCTTGCATCCCTAGGATAAAGCCCACCTGATTGTGATGTATATGTTTTAATGTGTAACTCTATATTCTCTTTGCCAGGATTTAGTTGATTACTTTGCATATCAATATTCTTTAATGACATAATGAATATTGGAAATAATGAAAGGAAAACTACTAGTATGTAATTTATCTTGGATCCTTTTCTTGTTTTGGAATCAAGGTGATATTTGCTTTGTAGAAGGATTTGTAGATCTTTCCTTTGTCTTTAATTTCATTGATTTCTTGAGATAGTTTTTGGCATTTTATTTGAACCATTGCTGAGACGCTCTACTGTGTTTTGAAATTGCTTAAATCCCTCTTTCAATTTCATTTTTTTATTAAATGATAGCTGTGTACATTAATGCAATCATGGAGTACAGTGTGATGTTTTCATATACAATTTGAAATATCTTCATGAAACTGGTTAACATAGCCTTCATGTCATTTTCTTAGTTATTATGCTACGACATTTATATTCTACTTTAATAAAGATTCACTTGTACCCTTGAAAGATAATCCACAGAGGTGATCCCTTCAGTCACCCTCCCTCCACCCATTCAACCCCTCCCATCCCCTCCCCCTCCCCATATTCTTCAGCTAGAATTAGGTTATAGCTTTCTATAAATTAGTTTCATAATAGGGGTGTGTACATTGGATGCGTTTTCTTCCATTCTTGTGATACTTTGCTAAGAAGAACATTTTCCAGCTCCATCCATGTAAACATGAAGGATGTAAAGTCTCCATCTTTCTGTATGGCTGCATAGTATTCCATGCTGTACATATACCACAATTTATTGATCCATTCACGGATTGATGGGCACTTGGGCTTCTTCCATGATCTGGCAATTATGAATTGGGCTGTGATAAACATTCTGATACAAACATCTTTATTGTAATGTGATTTTTTATCTTCTGGGTATACACCTAAAAATAGAATTGTAGGATCAAATGGCAGGTCTATTTTTAGTTCTCTAAGTGTTCTCCAGATGTCTTTCCAAAAGGAAAGTATTAGTTTGCATTCCCACTAGCAGTGTAGAAGTGTTCCCTTTTCTCCACATCTATGACAGCAACTCTGGTTTTGGGATTTTCTGATATGGGATAATCTTACTGGAGTTAGGTGATATCCCAAAGTAGTTTTGATTTGCATTTCTCTAATGATTTAGGATGGCGAGCATTTTTTCATATATCTATAGGCCATGCACCTATCTTCTTTATAGAAATTTCTCTGCAATTCCCTTGCCCACCCTGATATGAGATCACTCATTCTCTTCTTGCTGATACGTTTGAGTTCTCTGTGGATTCTGGTTATTAAACATTTGTCAGAGACATAACCTGCAAAAATCTCCCATTCTGAGGGCTATCTGCTTGCTTTACTTACTGTGTTCTTGGCTGTGCAGAAGCTCTTTAGTTTGATCAGGTCCCAATAGTGTTTTTTTGATGTTGCTTCAATTGCCTCAGGAGTCCTCCTCATAAACTTTTCACCCAGGCCAATTTCTTCAAGTGTTTTCCCTACACTTTCTTCTAGTATTTTTATGGTTTCATGTCTTAAGTTTAAATCTTTAATCCAGTGAGAGTCTATCTTAGTTAATGGTGAAAGGTGTGGATCCAGTTTCAGTCTTCTACAGGTCGCCAGCCAGTTTTTCCAGCACCATTTGTTAAATAGGAAATCTTTTCCCCTCTCAATATTTTTAATTGGCTTGTAAAAGATCAGGTAACAATAAGTAGCTGGATTCATCTCTTGGCTCTCTATTCTGTTTCATACATCTACCTCTATTTTTGTGCCAGTACCATGCTGTTTTAATCACTATGGATTTGTAGTATCATATGAGGTCTGGCAGTGTGATTCCTGCTGTTTTGTTTTTATTTCTGAGTAATGTCTTGGCTATTCGAGTTTTTTTCTGATTCCACATAAAATGAAGTATTATTTTTTTTCAAGATCTTTGAAGCATGACAGTGGAGCTCTAATAGGAATTGCATTAAAATTATATATTGCTTTGGGTAATATGGACATTTTGACAATGTTGATTCTTCCCAGCCATGAGCATGGTATATTTTTCCATTTGTTAACATTTTCAGCTATTTCTTTTCTTAGAGTTTCATAGTTCTCTTTATATAGATCTTTCACATCCTTTGTAAGGTAGACTCCCAAATATTTCATTTTCTTTGGCACTACTCCCTCTTTCAATTTCTTAAGCTCTGCTATACCTCCCCTAATTTTGTTCAGATCTTTATTGACTTTGTCTTTAAGTTTACTGATTTCTTGAGACAGTATCTGGACTTCTTTTTGAACATATTTTTTCATCTCTTTTTCAATTCCATTTATCTTATTTACTATTCTTATTCTAAATTCTATTTCTTTCATTTTGATAATTTATTTATGAACTATTTTCAGTTGTATCTTTTTTGTAATCTGTTAGAGGTGTTGATCTGCTGATTTTTCATGTTGCCAGGATTGTTCTGCTGCTTTCTTCTCATGTTTTTTTTCTATTTATTTATATGTAGTTTTAATTTTTAAGCTAAAATATTAGGGTATCCCTAGATTGTTATTGAGAGATATTGTAATTCAGATCCCTTAGGCAATTCTGAGGAGGTAGTTGGTGCCTGGAAGGTGGATTCTGGGCTAAATGAGTGGCACACCTATCTTCCCGCCTTAGTGCTGTGCAATTGGCTCTGGGGATTATTGGATGTCAAGTCAGGTGGGTTGGTGATGGCCCCGGCTGCCTAGAAGCACAGAGCTCTCCATACTCTTTCTAGGAGTTGCCAATGTCAGGCAGCAAATTCTGTTCTTCTAGCTACTTAGCGGGTATTTGTCTGCCTGTATTAGGCCTGATTGGATTCCTAAACTGAGGAAGTTCACTGGCCTTGGGAAGTGGAACTTATCCTAACCTTTCCGAAACATGCCAGAAAAAAGCATCTGCTTGCTACACAGCCTACTCAGCAGGAATTTTGGGGCGCTTTGGATGCTAAAACAGTGTAGCTGATATCACTTTCAAAGGTCCTTCGGTATGATGTTTACCATGCCCTTTCCAGGGACTGTAAAAGTGATAAGGGAGCTTGGTGTTATGTGGATCCACTCAGCAGGGTTTTAAGGCTGTTTGGAAACTAAAACTGACAGTCTGGAAATGGGGCTAGTCAACCCAGGATATAGAGCTTACCACTCCCCTTCACCACTAACTGTTTAAATGAGTTACTACTTTTACCTATGGTCCTTCCCACATAAAGCCTCCCAAAGCTCCCTTTTTGGGTTGCATGTTGTAGGGGTACCTGAGGGCTGGCTTTACTTTTTTTAAGGTGGATGTGGTAGGGAGCTAGACCACCAAGTGATGCTCCTAGGCTAGTGGGGGCTCCCAGACTATGAAGCATACTGTTCCAGTCAAAGTATCAACCCCTTCTGTAATAGATGCAAAAATCCACAGCTTTCTCCCATCAATAGAGGAGAAAATATGCAGCTTCTAGTATGACTCTCAGGAGTTTGTAGAGTGGGGCCACCTCAGGGTAGGCCTGCCTTTCTAAAATCCTATAAGGATGGGCTGGGGCAGAACCTCCAGGAAGATCCAGAAATATGCAGATGCTATTCCAGCCATTGCACAGGTTGGGTAAAGTTTCTTCTACCAGGAGGCAAACTCAGCCCAAGTCCCTGCATTGCCATTGTTAAGATAGTTGAGCCACAGTTTTCTCCTGCAATGGAGGATGAAGCACTTTTATTTCTCTGGTCCACACAATGTAGAGGCCCCTCTAAGTTCCCATCAGTTATGGTGGGTGACAGGGCCTGACTTCCTTGCCTTTTCTGGCTGGCTGTTGTTCCCCTACTTTTTCGAAAGACAGAAAGTGATGTCTACAACCCTTGCTTCCATAATTGCTACAGGGGCTGGGTAGGGTCTAATGTTCCTTCACTTCTCTGGTTTCTGGGTGTGCGACAGCCCTTCCAGGTTTTCTGAGGCAGGCTAGTGTTTCTGATTTGCCTGCACAGAGAGAAACAGGCCTCATCAGATTGCAATCTGTACAGTAACCAAATAAAAGGGGGGATAGGCTGTAGCCAGAAGCTGGCTGGAGCCAAAATTGCTCACTATTCTGCTAGGAAGGAGGGTACCCCTGAGGAGGATATGTCTAAATGCAAGACAGGTAGACTTTAAGTCTCTTGTGGCACACTCCAGTGAGTTGAGAGATTCTGTGGTTCACTGCTCATAGAGAGCCTCAATGTGGGGAAATGGGCCCCACTTAAACTTTAATTCAGTTCTGAGCCCCTCCAGGTCTGGTTCACTCTGTAGGTGTCATCTGATTTCTTCCTTCCTCTTTCTTTCATTTTTGTTTGGGGCAGAGCAGCTCTTCTTTCAATAAATCAATAAATAAAGATTATTTATTTATTCATTTAGTTATTTTTTAACTTAATTTTTATTGAATCATAACTGTATATATTTATGGGATACAATGTGAGGATTTGATATACAATGTGGAATGTTTAAATCAAAATAATTAACATAACCTTCCTCCTTCCTCTTTCTCACCTTCATCCTCACAGTTTGTCTTCATGGAGTCACTGAATGCTTTAATTTTTTTTCCCTACAAACTACACTTAATTTCAAATTCTCTGAGTTCACTTCAGTCCAATTATTCTTCTGGAAAGGACCTTATGATGTAAACTATCTCTAGTTAGCTATCTTTCCCCCACCTCCTCAGTTAATCTTTTCTAATTTAGTAAAAGAAAGTATTCGCTGTATTAAAGTATATTTTCTACATGTTTTAAAAAACATCTGTAGAGATGTCTACAGAGGAAATTTGTAGCAGCTTTTGGGGGCCTCCAAGACCTGCTGAAACTCTGTTGACCTTGTTCAGTCTTCCAGCAGAACTGACAAATTCAGCCAAATAGAAGTGAAAGCAAAATAGAGGTAGGGTGAATATAGTCAAGACTCTCCAGTGCAGCAAAGCAAAAGCAACGCTTCTTCAAAGCATAGGCTTTTGCAGAGAAAAGAAAGGTCTTTCTCACAAGTAAGAAGAGATGCCAACACAGACAGTAAATAAAAATAAGGAGCTTATTTTAGTTGCTCCCACCATTATTTTTATAGTTTTTCACTTGTCCCCCTAAGTCCTTAGATATTCTTATCTCTTATTAATCACAGTTTACCTTAGATACTGCTTGTTCATTCTCTTTTTCTTCTTTAGCAACAGTTATTAATTGAAACTTTACTGGTAATTATATGGTGGTAACTGTAAATTTTGTGATGTTTGTGGCATTTGTGGTGTCCATTTTTCCATAACTGTGACCATTACTACACTTTGTGTTAAAAGAAGTTGGCTACTTTTTTCATTATGTCTCCATATCCAGAAACTCTTGTTTATTCCAGTGTTTCTTTAAACTTCTTTATTTTGGCCAACATGTTGTCAAACCAAAGAGTCCATCTGCCTGTCACCCAAGTCAATCAAAAGAGGAGCAGCTGAGAGATCAAAAATTTCACTTTTATTTACAGAAAAGCTTGCAAATACAGAGTACAATGAGGTACGACATTGTCTTCTGAAGGATATGTTCTGATTTTCTGTTTCCCATTGTTACTTGTGTGTTCTTACATTAAAGGAATCACTAGCAGTGTTATTAATTATCATAGTATAAATTAAACAGATTTCCCCTCATAGGTTACAAAGTTAAAGAATATACCCCTATATTAAAGCAGATATCTCTTCCAAGCATTCTTACTCTAGATTAAATGTACAGTTAGCAAGTACTCCAGGTCTGGAGTTGTGATGGGGGGAAAAAGGGCTGCAGATACCAGTTTTGGAGTTATTAAAAAAGTAGGGTTTATTGTTACTCCACAGAGGCCACATAGGCTGGGTGCCCTGTAACTGATGTAAGTCTTGGCAGAACACTCCATGATCTCAGAACACAGGAGGATTGAAAGTTGCTGTCAGAAGACCCTGTCCTCAGCCTTTTAGCCTCCTAGGAGGCTGTCCCAGCACCATACATGGTTCTCGGAGCATTCGTCTCTTAAATTTATCTATAATAGAAATCCTTGTATGTGAATAAACAATTCCAGATGGCAGGACAAAAGCTCATTTGACCCCTCTAGGGCCTTGTAAGCAATGTTTTCTGAGTAATGAGTATTTAGGATAACAGTGGGCACCATCAACCAGACTTTCATTTTTATTATCCTGAAGGCTCCTATATTTTCCCTATTCAGCAACCATCTCAAAATATGTCAACAAAACATATTTGGGGAAAAAATAATTTTATTTTTATTTTTTACTGGCCAGGATATTGTGGTGGTTTTAGTCAATTTTATGGGCCTAGACAATTTAGTTGGTCAGATGTAACATCAGATGAAAATAAAACCCAGAACATAAGAAGTGATAACACAATATTTTGTTGAGATCTTTAAGCATAAGGAAAAATTATAAGCAGTGAACAGTAAACATTAACCACTGGCTATCAAATTCTGAAATAAAACACCATACCAGCTCTTTACCTGGACATAAGGCTCATGCTAAGCATACTCTCCATCATCATGGAAGAAAAAAACTTACATTTCCTATCATAAGTGAGCAAAGCCCCCCTAAAGAAGTTTCATGGCAAAATTAACCTCAGATTTCAACTAAAAATTTGAGAGATTGGGATCTCTGGAGAGAGAAGTCCAAACATCAGCACATTTCCCAATTGATCAGAGCAACAAGGATCTTTAGCTGGTACCAAAAGCCCCAATTAAAAAGTCGCTACGAGTTAAGGCCAAACTCTTTTCAAAGGTCCCTTTGTAGTCACCATTTGTTGACCTAAGAAAATGACTTAGACAATATCTCAATTAATGGAGATTAACCCAAACTTTAGGATGAGAAAAAAAAACTACAGACAAGCTGTAACTATGTTTTGTTTTGTTTTGTTTTGTTTTGTTTTGTTTTGTTAAGGGGAAATTAGAAGCTTTAACATTTTGAAAGAATACAGAAAGAAAAATGTGGAGGGAGCTGATGAGGCAAAATTGTTATATTCTTGTAAGGCTCAATAAATTTATATTTTACATAAAGTTATAAGAATGATATATAATGGCCCAACAGGGCTCACTTTCCTCTGTGTAATGGTAAGCCAATATACTGAGACAGCAAAGGTGATGGATATTAATATATTACAAGTGCTGTGAGGAGATAAGAGGAATCTCTCAAATTCATCTCCCAAATAATTTGTGAGAAAAGATATTTAAAGATAGTTTGCTGGTCAAAGGACTAGAGAATTTGATCTACTTACTGGTAAAGGATAAACTGAGAGGGTTGGGAATTAAAGATTATCTTCTTAGTTTGGATATTTCCTCAGTATGGGGGTCTCAAAGATGATAGGTCTATTTCCATACATTTCCATGAGGCTAGCTGTGGTTGGTGAGTCTCCTCAAAATACAAAATCTGAAAATACTTCACAGATCAATCTTTGGATTTATAATAGTAATGCTATATAGACAAGTACTTGGGGTTTATTATACCGAAGAGATGTTATCTATGGAGCACAATTCATTGTGCTGTACAATGACAATGTTATCAATAGAAGTAGTAGGAGAAGTCACAAATCTTATAACTATCAGGGAGACTGTGCCATTATTCAGTAACCAGTTCCAGCAGTAAAGAAGTTAGGAAACAATGACCGGTTAACTTCTGGCTATATCTATTGTGTGGGTGAGGGGAATTTTTCCTTTTACCTGAAAATCTAATGAAATATCAACACACAATTAGCAACATTGATAAGAAGAAGAGGTCTATTTACTGTGCACATAAGAAAAATAACAGAGCAATTGCACATCTTCTGGAATGAGTTCACAAACCCAATTGTCAGACCTTGAATATTCAGTGGTGTTGGGATGAAATGTTCAGTATAATGTCTGTTGACTCCATTTGTTCTAGAGTTACATTTAAGTCCAAAGTTTCATTGTTTAATTACTACTTGGAGCATCTCTCCAATTCTGTAATTGGGGTGTTGAATTTCTTACATATTATGGTAATATTGTTTATTATTTTGTATAGATAATTCTATAAATATGAGAGTGACTAACTTTACACAAATATATAAGAGATATGTACCTCCTTGATGAGTTGTTCTCTGAACCAATATACAATAACCATCTTTATTTTTCTTTCCTTTTGTTGCTTTATTATTTATTTATTTATTTTATTTTTTTTATTGAATGGTAACAGTGTACATTAATGCACTTCTGGGGTACAGTGTGGGGTTTTCACATGCAATCCGAAATACTTCCATCAAACAGGTCAACAGTTATTATTTATTTTTTGAGACAGAGTTTCACTTTGTCACACTAGGTAGAGTGCCAAGTTGTCATAGCTAACAACAACCTCAAACTCTTGGACTTAAAAATTCTCTTTCCTCAGCCTCCAAAATAGCTGAAACTACAGGTGCCCACCACAATGCCCAACTATTTTTAGAGACGAGGTCTCACTCTGCCTAAGGCTAGTCTCAAACCTGTGAGCTCAGGCAATCCACCCAACTCAGCCTTCTAGAGTGCTAGGATTACAGGCGAGAGCCACCATGCCCAATCCCTACTTTTGTTGCTTTAAAGTCAATGATACTTGTGAGATTTGTAACTCCCAGTTTCTTTTGGTTTCCATTTGCACAAACTATTGTTTCCCAATTCTTCATTCTGAGTCTTGATGTGTCCTTAGGTATTACATATGTTTCCTGAAGACACCATATACTTGGCTTACATTTTTCTACCCAATCAATCAGCCAGCATGTGTCTCTTCAATGGTGAGTTCAAGTCATTCACATTTATTGAGGAAATTGATAGATAAGGTGGACTTCTGCTTGTCATGTTGTTTGGGATTCTGTTGCTTTGTTTCCTTACATGGACCATTGTGGTTGTGAATCTTTTTCCTGTAGTAATTAGGTAGTAATACTTTGTTGGGAGTCCACTGTGTTGGTCTGTGTATAGCACATATCTGAGTACTTCTTGCAGGGAATTTCTAATAGTGACATATTTCTTCAAAGTTTGCTTGCAGGAAAATATGTGATTTCTCCACTAAATATGAAACTTAGTTTTCTAGGATACAGAAACCCAGGTTCTTAGTTCTGTTTGAGAAGATTAACTGCAGGTACAATGGGAAATGAAGACCTCATTTTTGGCAGGGAAGGGCACCCATCAAAAAAGGGAAAATTAAAAAGTAAGCTGAAGGAGTCAAAACAAAGAAAAGTCAGCTAGTTTACCTTTAAGCTAGCCATTTCTAAATTTCTTATCTGAAGTTCCCAGCCCTTCCTGAAACTCTGGCCTATTGAGGATATAGCTTACACCCTACCCTGATGAGTCTGTGAACACTCGGAGGAAGATAATAATCATAAAAGAGGTTATGACAAGACCTGGAATAGGTACAACATCTAGGTCATTTCCTGCCTATTAAACATACAAAGCAGATACCCAATATGAAGATTTGCATTTGGCTGGGGCAGAGACCAAGGGAACCTCTCGAGCCCTGAGATATGGCCAGGAGGGCGTAACATCCCTTATTGCAGAGGAAAATCCTCTGTGGTGATGATAAGAGGAAAATGCATCTCTCCTACCAATTCCTCAGAGGAGAGTAATGCCAGTGGCATTTTACTACAGTGAACTAGCAGAGTTTAACACCTCCTTCGGAATCTGTATGTGTGAATTCAGACAGTAGGCTTCCCCCAAACAAGGCTCAAGATTAAGATTCCTCAAAACTGCTCAAATCCTTAAAGTTAATAATAACAATGGAAGCTGATATTCTCATTCCGGTAAACTGCTGGTTTCTTTGTCCCCTCCCTCAACTTACCACCTCGGAAGATAGAGTTCAATAAAAGCTGAGTGGAACAGAGACTCAGGACACTCACAGGAGCCCATGAACAGGCCGTGGTCCCCTGGGCTTACACCTTTGAAAATGCTATACT
>NW_003852716.1:75259-82232 GCF_000181295.1 Otolemur garnettii
CTGCAACCTCTTGTCTCAGTATTTCAAAATCTTTGATCATTTTATCTCTGAATTTGTTGCGTTCTTGAGTCATCTTTTGAATAATTTCTTGAGAAATTTTTTGAATCATTTCTTGATCTCCTAATTCCTTCATTTCTTCCCGTCTGTTAATCTTATTTGCTATCCACACTCTGAACTCGATTTCTGACATCCCAGCCATTTGCTTGTGGAGGGGGTCTTCAATTGTGTCTTCCCTATTTTCCCTTGGATGAGTTGATCTACTCTGGTTATTTGAGTTGCCAGAGTTTTTCCGCTGGTTCTGCCCCATGCTGAGTTTAACTTGTTTGAAAGCCTTATCAGAACCGTTCAGTTGATGGCTTCTTCTGGTTGTTCAGAGAGATAGGCAGAGCGTGTCTGTTGTCTTCTCCCAGTTCTCGGGTGCTGGGGCAGCCGGGGTGCAGTGAAACAGCCGCAGCTGCACAGGAGTGTGCGTCACCGGATTAGACCTTGTTCAGCCCTCCGGGCAACCGAGGGACAGGAAACTGGCAGCAGCCAGATCAGTCCTAGTTCGGCCCCTCTGGGGCAACCAGTGGAACAGGGGAACTGTAGTGGCTAGATCAGTCCTAGTTCAGCACCCTGGAGCAGCCAGAGGGTAGGGGAATGGCAGCGATAGCACAGGGTACGCAAGTGACCAGATCAGTCCTAGTTCAGCCCCACCAGAGTAGCTGGGGGAAAGTGGGGGACTACTTCACTGTGGCCCGTTGGGCGCGTGCAGCGCTAGCAAGCCGATCTGTGCCCTCCCAGTGCAGGAGCCCAGAGCGGGGGACTCCTCCACCTCTGTCCGAGGGATGTATGCGGCTCTAGCAAATAGTTCTGAGCCCTCCAAGAGTGGTAGACCCCTCCACCTCCACCTGCAGGGCGAGCGTGGCTCTAGCAAGCAGTTCTTGGCCCACCCAGTTTGGGAGCCTGGAGCGGGGAACACCTCCCCTGGGCCCCATGGGGGGTGTGTGTCTCACAAGCTGTTTTGGGTCCACCTGGACTGGAGGATTTCTCCGCCTCTGCCTGTGGGACGCCTGCTGCATGCCTGCGGCCCTAGCAAGCAGTACTGGGTCTGCCCAGAGCAGGAGCCTGTTGCCCGTGAGGCATGCGACCCTAGCAAGCAGTATTGGGGCCCATCCGGCTCCATGAGGGCAAAGGGACGCACTTGGCAACTGGGTTAGTCTGGGAAGGTTAATACCTCCTTCCCTACCTTACACCCAGTCACTAGTGGTTCCCCAGGTCCGAGACCCTATTTACTCCAGTAGGCCACTGCTCCCGGGGTTTACCTGGCAAAATCAGCTAGAAATCTGAGTTCAGCAGGGGGGCCTTGCATGTTTAAATTAGGCTTCTGTCCTGTTAGATTTCTCTCCAAACCTTGGAGTGAGTGGGTGGAGACTCCTCAAAGTTCAATGTTGCAGTTGTGGAATATATACAGTTTTATATAGTTCAAACCTTCCCTCAACCATACACCTGGGGTGCCCCTTTGAATAGTCCTTGGTTGGTCTACCAGGTTTGAGGGGTCCAAATCAGTTGTCCCAGTCAGCACCCGTTTCAGGTGGAAGAGTTCAAATGTCTCTGGGAGCTAGATAAGAGGGGTCTGCTTGCAGTTCAGATATAACTTGTTCCATTGCTCTGTGAGGGCAAAGGGACCCACCTGGCAAATGGGTTAGTTTGGGAAGGTTAATACCTCCTTCCCCACCTTGCACCCAGTCACTCGTAATCCCCCAGGTCTGTGGCCCTATTCACTCCATTAGGCCACTGCTCCCGGGGTTTACCTGGCAAAATCAGCCAAAAATCTGAGTTCAGCAGGGGGGCCTTGTGTGTTTAAATTAGGCTTCTGTTCGGCTAGATTTCTCTGTAAATCAGAGGTTGCATTCGGCTTTAAACTCAGGTGTCAATTCTAGCCTCTGCCCTCCCACTGCCTTTGTCTCAGCCGCATTAGCCCCCTGAGGGCTGGGGCTCCACCCAAGAAAGTTAAGTGCGCCCTTCCTGTGGCTGCTGTCCAGCATGGCATGCCATTCAGGATGCCACTGTTTCTGCACTGGTGTCCCCCGAGCTGACTCTCCTCTCCTAACACCCGCACCACAGTCAGCACAGAACAGCACCAGCCCTTTCCCCCTCCATTTCTCTCAAGGAGATGCCCAAGAATCAGGACTCCATAGGTAATAAACCTCCAGATCTTGGAGTGGGTGGGTGAGGACTCCTCGGAGTTCAATGTTGCAGGTGGGGAATATTTACAGATTTATACAATTTTACAGTTTTATGTCTGGCTGGAGGGTGCCGTGGCATGCCAGCAGGGGTAGGAGGTCCAGTTTTTAGGGGGTCTCTCCCATGGAATAGAGTGGGAGGAAGTTTGAACTCTGCTCGCTTGTTTGCATGGAGTAAACTGCAAGCCCTTGTTGTTGGGGAGGGGACTCCTGTCTGCTTGGTGGTGGATTTTGTACCTTTTGGTTGTATTTTTGGGGTTGCAGCTCGCCTCAGGAAGGTTGAAGTGCGCTCTTCAATCTTCTCTCTTGGCTCTGCTCCAAACCATCAGCTAATTTGCTAAGCTTCTGTCCTTTCAGCCTCCTTCTGGACCGGAGCTTCTGTAAAAATCTAGCTGCAGTCCGCCATCTTGGCTCCGCCCCTCCTATTCTGTGTTTTGTGTCTCTTTATTTTTTTTCAGCCTTAACTTTTATTACTCAAAAAAAGCTTCATTTTCTTATTTAGCTTTCTGACTCTGTGCTTGTGCCTTCAACACTTTCACGATTTTCTTCTCCTTGATAAGGAAAGCATGTTTGATCCTGTCATGAACACATTTAGCACACATGGAACTACCATAGGCCCTGCTGACGTGTTTTTCTTTGTTTGTTTGTTTGTTTTAGACAACCTCATAAGAACTTTAGGTCTCACAGTGCGAACCCCTTGAAGTCTGCCTGGGCACATGCCACATGCAGATTTTGGTGCTTTCTCAACCTTCTTGGTATAAAAGTAAACAACTCTGTTACCAGGGGTTTGGGACAGCCTGGTTTTGTTAGAGGCTGTATTTTAGGAAAGCCTATGATGGTATATCAAATGCTGCACCATTTTAAGTGCCTCCAGACAGCATCCCCAGAAGAGTATGTCTCTTTATCATTATTCCTAACTTTATATTTCTTCAGTTGGTCATGCCAGTTCCACAAGTCTTAGCAGACCCTGCCCCTGGGGAAGGACCCAGAAAATTAACAATAGGAGTCCATTTCCTTCTGACCTGTAAGATTTCTCCTGAGAAATCAGCTGTTAACTTTATCAGTTTACCCGTGTAGGTCAGAGGCTGCTTATACCTAGATGCTTGTAGAAAATTTTTCCTTCATTTTGACTTTGGCCAGGTTAGTTGCAATGTGTCTAGGAGATGCTTGACTTGAATTGAGTTGTCCTGGAGTTTTATACACATCTGATAGGTACGTCTGGGTCTCTGGTGATGCTTGGGAAAATTTCATCTATAATATCTTCATCTAGAGCCTCTATGCTCTTGGGACTCTCTTCTTCTTATTTAGCGATAACTAAAATTGGTATGTTTCTATGCTTTTCACACTCCCATATCTCTCTAAGAGATGGTTCTGCTTTTGCTCTCTTCTTTTCAGGTTCTTCATAAATGATTAAGTTATGTTAAGAGTCTTGTCTTCATGGTCTGAGATATTTTCTTATCCTTGGTTTATTCTGTTGCTGAAATTCACTGTTGTGTTTTGAAATTCCTTAAATGACTATTTCAATTATTTAAGCTACATTATATTCTTCACAATTTTGTCTGTATCATTGATGACTTTGCCTTTAATTTTGTTAATTTCTTGAACTGCTTTTTGTACTTATTTTTGCTGGTGTTCAATTATTTCTTCAATTCCACTTATTTTATTTTTCATTCATATTCTGAATTCCATTTTTCTCCTTTCAACTATTTCTTTTTTTAAAAAAAAATAGATTCATATGAGGGTATATATGTTTAGATTCCATCTTTACATTTCTAAGGTAAAGTTGAAGTTGTAACAGAGCTCTTCACCCAGGGGTGGGCTGAACATCCTCACATTGTGCACATTAGATGAGATCCCACCAATAGCTCTCTCTTCTCCCCCCTCCTCTCTCTCTCCTCTTTCCTCATTCTCAGTGAAAAATTCTGGTGCAGCTCCATTGTGATCCCTTGTGGGAGTCAGTCTTTTCTGATCTTTTGTTGATCTTCCTTAGGTGTAGTTATTTTTCTTTAACTCTGTGGTATAGCTGAAGTTGGTCCAAGGGTACAGCAATGAAGAAGAAAACAAATGAGGAATAAAAAGAAGACAAGAAAGAATACAATTTATAACTATACATACTAAAGTCCAAAGGAAAAGAAAGAAAAATGTTGCAAACCAGCACAGCAAAGGGGAGCAAACCAGAGTGGAATTGGTGAGGAATGAGGAAAATACAGCACAAGAGAAGACACAGAAACAAAGGATGGGTCCAGGAGGACTGACTGACTGAGCTGATGGCTACAGCCATCCCCAAGGTGAAAAATCAGCTTTACCTTATAGTATCAGGGTTGTCTAGGGGAAGTAACATAGACAAAATGGGGAAGTAGCATAAACAGAAGACATAGTTTTGGTCTTACAGTACAGTATGAAAATGTAAATGACTTTAACAAGGACAAACTATCTTGTAAATGGTTTCTACTCAACTTCATTAACATTTGGCAAGGAGAAAGGAGGGAGAGATCTCAAGGATCTCTGCATAGTTAACAGAACAAAGGAAAAACTATGTGACTTAGTGGTCACTACTTAACTTTGTTAGCATATGACAAGGAGAAAGAAGGGAGTGATCTTTGCATATTTAACTAGAAAGAAAGGGCTACATTGACTTCTGGCAGAGGGAGCATGAAGAAAGGAAAATGGCTGTTTCAGGAACAGAGGAGAAGCAGTAGGGGGCTGATTCTCTGAATGTTCCCCAGGCTGTGAGGGCTCTGCTTTCTCACAGCCCACTCTCTACAGAAAAAGATATTGAAGTATATTTCATAATATTCTCTATGATACCCTGAAGAAAGAAAAAAATACAGAAAAGAAAGTAGTAGCTTTACCTATTGAAGTCTTCTTTGGTGCATTGGAAAAATAAACAAAGAGAAAAAGGGGGGAAAGAGCCATACAGCCTAATGTCCTCTTTGATGCCCTAACCAGAAAAAAAAGGAAAGAAAAAAAAAGAAAAAATATTTTAATAATTAAAAAAACAATAAAGGAGGATAGTATAATATAGCAGACTAGAGATTCCTCCTCATCAGCTGCTGTAGGTGAGATTGGGATGAGTGAACTCAAGCCACATCTAGCTGAATTGTCCTGTTCAGGAATATTGTTCTGGGGTCACAGTGAAGCAGCAGGGTACTACTCCAGGAGCTGAGAAGGTCAGGAGCAGTGGGCGACCAGAACAGATGGCTGGTGCCTAGGTTTGTGCAGAGGCTGGCTGGTCCTTTGGTGGAGGGCTGGAGACAGGAAAGACCAATCTGCTGTTTTTTTTAGACATGGGGACTTGCCAGAGTGGCATACTGAAGGTCTCAGTGAGCAAACAGACTTGAATGGTGCCCGGTGGCTGAGTTTGAGCTGTGGGCAGATTTGAACTGTAGGACATCTTGTCTGCCAGCAAGGGAGGACTCCTGGGGAGAAACAGCCCACAGTATCCCAGAACATCTAACTGTCTACGGCTCACCTGCTGAACTTGAGGCAGCCACTGTTGGGGAAAGTTGAGTGGATTCTACATCCCACCACAGTTCCCTTTGTGGCCAAGAAGAACTGTTTGGATGGTTGAGGCATTTGCCCAAGAATTCAGGCATGAGTTTCAAGCTCCCCACCCTGTTGGATTGAATGTTAGCAAAGTGGCCATGCACTGATTAAGCTCAAATAATTAGGAAGATAGGACTCGGTCTGATTGCAACTAGATACTGGCTTCCCACCCCAGTGGCACAGCAGAAAAAGCATGCTTCTTTGGTCCCTAACTGTGGAGTATCACCTGGTGTCCAGGCAATATATTGCTATCTATCTATCTATCTATCTATCTATCTATCTATCTGTCTGTCTATCTATCTATCTACACACACATATATTTACATATAAACTTTTTTCTATTTTATGTTAAATCATAATGGTATACATTAATGCATTTATGTGGTACAATATGCTGATTTTATATACAATTTGGAGTGCTTACATCCAAATTGACTGTGGGTTGATAACAGTATGACTGTTATCATAGCCTTATTTGAAATTTTGTATTAAGACATTTATATTCGACTCAGCACCTGTGGCTCAAGTGGATAAGGCGCCAGCCACATACACCTAAGGTTGGAGGTTCGAATCCAGCCCAGGCCCGCCAAACAACAATGATGGCTGCAACAAAAAAATAGCTGGGCGTTATGGTGGGAGCCAGTGCTCCCAGCTACTTGGGAGGCTGAGGCAAGAGACTCGTTTAAGCCCAGGAGTTGGAAGTTTCTGTTGTTAGGTCCGAAAAATTCTCCCAAACAACCCCAACAGACGAATCCGAGACATGCTCCGATGTAAAAGGCATGAGGTGAGGTTTTATTCAGGCCCTGGGAAGCCTGGACTCTCCTGGCATGCAAGCCGGGGACGAGCCCCAAACCCGGGGTGGAGGAAGTTTTTATGGGGTACAGAAAGCAAGAGGGGTAGGGTCAGATACGAGTACACTTTTCATTGGTGGTTGGTGATTTCATTAGGAAAGGAGGAAGTAAAGGAGGATTTGCATTGGTAGCTGATGATTTCACTAGAAAAGGTGAATTTGGATTGGTACAGGTGAGGGGTGGGGGTCCCTTAACTGGGGGCTAGAGTTGGTGCAACCTGATTACCTGTATTTCAAGGTAATAGAAACTTATTGTTTATTATAGCAGCTATTTGCCTAAGGTGACTCAGTTTATGGCTCAGTGGCTGTGCAACCTGGGGTGGGGGAAAGGCAGCAGGGAGTGGCCCTGCAG
>NW_003852716.1:82446-96737 GCF_000181295.1 Otolemur garnettii
AAAAAAAAAAAGACATTTATACTCTACTCTTAATAGATTTGACATGTACTCTTACAATATGCAGCACAGGTGAGGTCCCATTGATTAGCCACCCTCCACCTGGCCACCCCCTCCCCTCCCATCACCCTCTTCTTCCCTCCTTCATTCTGGGCAATACTTGTGTTTTATCATATCTATGATTGTGTAGGTTATTATATATTGGTTTCATAATAATATTGAGTATATTGGATACTTTTACTTAAATTTTTGAGATATGTAACTAAGTAGATTTATTCCATCTCCATCCAGGTAAACATAAAAGAGGTGAAGTCTCCACATTTTTTATGGCTACATAGTATTCCACAGTATACATGTACCACCATTTGTTAATCCATTCATGGGTCTATGGGCACTTGGGCTTCTTCCATGACTTGACAATTATTAATTGGGCTGCAATAAACATTACAGTGCAAATATCTTTGTTGTAAAATGATTTTTGGTCATCTGGATATATACCTATAGAGGAACTGCAGGATCAAATGGCAGTTCTACTTTTAGTTCCCACTGTGTTCCCTAGACTTCTTTCCAAAAGGAACATATTAGGTTACATACCCAACAGCAGTACTAAAGTGTTCCATTCTCTCCACATCCACGTCAACATCTGTTGTTTTGGGATTTAGTAATTTAGACTACTCTTATTGAAGTTAGATGATATCTCAAAGTGGTTTTGATTTACATTTCTCTGATGATTAAAGATGATGAGCATTTTTTCATATGTCTAGTCCATGTGCCTATCTTCTTCAGAGAAGCTTCTGTTCAATTCTCTTGACCACAATAAAATGAGATCGCTGTTCTTTTCTTATGTATTAGTTTGAGTTTGCTGTGGATTCTAGTTATCAAACCTTTGTCAGAAACATAACCTGCAAATAACTTCTCCCATTAAGAGGGCTCTCTGCTTGCTTTACTTACTGTGTTTTTGTCTGTGTAGAAGTTTAGTTTGATAACATCAGAGTAATTCAGTGTTGCTTCAATTGCCAAAGGGTCCTCATAAAATATTCTCCCATGCCAATTTTTTCAAGTGCTTTTCCTACACTCTCTCCAAGTATCTTTATACTTTTATGTCTTAAGTTTAAATCTTTTACCCAGTGAAAATCAATTATTGTTAATGGTGAAAGGTGAGGGTCCACTTTCAGTATTTATAAGTTGCCAGCGAATTCATCCAGCACCATTTGTTAAATAAGGAATTGTTCTCCCAATTTATGTTTTTTATAGGTTTATCAAAGGTAATAAGTGGCTGGGTTCATTTCTTGGTTCTCCATTCTGTTCCATACATCTACATCTGTATTTTTGTGCCAATACCATGCTGTTTTGATCCCTATAGATTCATAGTATACCCTGAAGTCTGGTAGCATGAATCTCCTGATTTATTTTTATTTCTGAGTAATGTCTTTGCTATTTGAGGTTTTTTCTGAGTCTATATAAAACAAAGTATTTTTTTCTAGATCTTTAACGTATGACAGTGGTGCTTTAATAGGGATTGCATTAAATTTATATATTGCCTTGGATAGTATGGACATTTTAACAATGTCAACATTATTTCCAGACATGAGCATGGTATGTTTTTCCATTTGTTAACATATTTGGCTATTTCTTTTCTCAGAATTTCATAGTTCTCTTTATGGAGACCATTCACGTCCTTTGTTAAGGAAATTCCCAAATATTTCATCTTCCTTGGCACTACCATAAAAGGAATAGAGTCCTTAACTATTTTTTTCAGCTTGACTATTGTTGGTATATATAAAAGCTACTGATTTTTAAGTATTGCTTTTTCATCCTGAGACACTGCTGTAATCCTTGATCACTTCTAAGAGTTGTGTAGTTGAGTCCTTGCGTTTTGCAGGTATAGTATCACACATCTGCAAAGAGTGAGAGTTTGATCTCCTCTGATCTTATTTGGATACCCTTCATTGCCTTCTCTTGCCTGATTGTGATGGCTATGACTTCCATTACTATGTCAAATAGCAGTGGAGACAATGAGCAACCTTGTCTAGTTTCAGATTTGTGTGGAAATGTTTTCAATTTCACTCCACTCAATATGATATTGGCTGTAGGTTTCCTGTAGATGGCCTCCATCAGTTTAAGAATAGATCCGTCCAAGCCAATTTTCATAAGTGTTCTGATTGTGAAAGGATGCTAGATATTATTGTTAGGTCCGAAAAATTATTCTCTCAAACAGCCCAAACAGATGAATCTGAGACACACTCCGATGTAAAAAGCATGAGATGAGTTTATTCAGTCCCCGGGAAGCCCGGACTCTCCTGGCATGCAAGCTTAAGACGAGCCCCGAACCCGGGGTCGAGGAAGTTTTTATGGGGTACAGAAAGCAAGAGGGGTAGGTTCAGATACAGTACACTTTTCATTGGTGGTTGGTGATTTCATTAGGAAAGGAGTAAGTAAAGGAGGATTTGCATTGGTAGCTGATGATTTCACTAGTAAAGGTGAATTTGGATTGGTACAGGTGAGGGGTGGGGGGTCCCTTAACTGGGGGCTAGAGTTGGTGCAACCTGGTTACCTGTATTTCAAGGTAATAGAAACTTATTGTTTATTATAGCAGCTATTTGCCTAAGGTGACTCAGTTTACGGCTCAGTGGCTGTGCAACCTGGGGTGTGGGGAGGCAGCAAGGAGTGACCCTGCAGGTTTCACTGGCAGAGGTTGGGGCGGAAGAGCTATGCGGTAAACAGCTAGGAATGGGGCTTGAACTGTGACTTGTGCTGTAAACAACAAAATGGAGCTAGTTTGGCTCTCACATTATCAAAAGCTTTGTCTGAGTCAATTGACAGAATCATATAGCCTTGTTTTATATTTTATATTTTGTTTAAGTGATTATTACATGTATAGACTTACATATGTTGAACCAAACTTGTAACCCTGGGATAAAATAAAATAAAACCCAGCGTTGATCATGGTGTACAATTTTGTTGATGTGCTGGTAAATTGTTTGCTAGGATCTTATTGAAAAAAAAATTTTTTACAGACAGAGTCTTACTTTGTCACCCTCAGTAGAGTGCTATGGTGTTAGAGCTCACAGCAACCTCCAGCTCTTGGACTTAGGTGATTCACTTGCCTCAGCTTCCCGAGTAGCTGGGACTACAGGCACCCGCCATGACAACCGGCTATTGTCTTGTTGCAGTTTGCCCGGGGCTGGGTTTGAACCCACCACCCACAGTATATGGGGCCAGCACCCTACTCACTGAGCCACAGGCGCTGCCCCTTATTGCAAAATTTTCCATCAATATTCATTAATGATATTGGCCTATAGTTTTTTTCTCTTTTGGGGTTCTTTACCTGGTTTATGAATCAGGGTGATATTTGGTTCATAGAATGTGTTGGGAAGTACTCCTTCTTTCTCTATCTGTTGGGAAAAGTTATGTAATGTAGGTACTAGTAGAGGTTTGGTAGAATTCTTATGTGAAGCCATCTGGTCCTGGACTTTTCTTCTCTGGGAGATTTCATATAGCTGATACTATTTAGGTTCTTTCTTTCTTTTTTTTTTTTTTAAGATAGTCTCACATTGTCACCCTCAGTAGAGTGCTGTGATGTCACAGCTCACAGCAACCTCCACCTCTTGGGCTTAGGTGATTCTCTTGCCTCAGCCTACCTAGTAGCTGGGACTACAGGCACCCACCACAATGCCCACCTATATTTTTTGTTGCAGTTTGGACAGGGCGGGTTTGAACTGGCCACCCTCAGTATATGGGGCCAGCACCCTACCCACTGAGCTACAGGCATTGCTTTATTTCATTTCTTGATATAGGTCTATTCAACATTTCCTTTATTTATTTTTTTATTAAGTCATATACGCATAGATCATGAATACATTTATGCCTTTGTGGGATTCAATGTGTTGATTATTTGTACAAATTGGAGTACTTACATCCTACTAAATAACATAGCTTTCACCTAATTTACTTAACACAGTGTGAAGACATTTGTATTCTATATTTGATAGATTGGACTTGTAACCTTGCAATATGCTCCATAGGTGTGGTCTCACCATTAACCTTCCCCTTGTCAATCCACCTTCCCTCCCCTTCCCTCCTTCATCCTGGGCTATAGTTGTGATTTATCTTTAATATGAAAGTGTGAATTATTATAAATTTGTTTCAAAGTAGTACTGAGTACATTGGATTTTTTTCCCATTCCTGAGATACTTTACTAAGAAGAATATTTTCCAGCTCCATCCATGTAAATACAAAAGAGGTAAAGTTTCCATCTTCTTTAATGCTGCATATTCTTCCATGGTATACATATACCACAATTTATTAACCCATTCATTGGTAGATGGGCACGTGGGCTTCTTACATGACTTAGGAATTATGAATTGAGCTCCAATGAACAATGCAGTGCAAATATCTTTGTTACCAAGTGATATTTGGTCTTTTGGATATACACCCAGAAGAGGAATTGCAGAATCAAACTGTGGGTCTACATTTAGATCACTGAGTGTTCTCCAAATTTCCTTCCAAAAGAAACGTACTAGCTTGCATTCCCAACAGCAATGCAGAAGTGTTCCCTTTTCTCCACATCCACACCAACATCGTAGTTTTGGAATTTTGTGAAGTGGGCTACTCTTACAGGAGTTACGTGATATCTCAAAGTGGTTTTTGTTTGCATTTCTCTGATTATTAAAGATGATGAGCATTTTTTCATTTGTCTGTAGACCGTGCACCTGTCTTCTTCAGAGAAGCTTTTGTTCAAGTCTCTTGCCCACAATGAAATGGGACAACTTGTTTTTTTCTTATTACACGTTTGAATTCTCTGTGGATTCTGGTTATTAGACCTATGTCAGAAATGTAACCTGCAAAAATCCTCTCCCATTCTGAGGACTGTCTACTTGATTTGCTTGCTGTGTTCTTGGTAGTGCAGAATCTTTTTACTTTGATCAGATCCCAGTAATGTATGTTTGATATTGCTTCTATTGCCCGGGGGGTCCCCTTCATAAAGGATTCTCCCATCCAATTCTTTCAAGTCTTTTCCCTGCACTCTCTCCAATAATTCTTATAGTTTCATGTCTTAAGTCTAAGTCCTTTAACTAGTGAGAGTCAATTATTGTTAGAGGAGAAAGGTGTGGGTCTAGTTTTATTCTTCTACAAGTCACTAGCCAATTCACCCAGGACCATTTGCTAAATAGGGAATCTTTGTCCCCAATTTGTATTTTTGATAGGCTTATCAAAAATCAAGTGACAATAAGTGTCTGGATTCATCTCTTGGTTTTTAATACAGTTCCATACATCTACCCCTCTATTTTTGTGCCATTACCATTCTGTTTTGATCATTATAGATTTATAGTATAATACGAAGTCTGGTAACACGATTCCTCCTTATGTGTTTTATTTCTGAGTAATGTCTTGGGTATTTGAGGTTTTTTCTGTTTCCATATAAAAACGAAGTACTAATTTTTCCTGGTCTTTAAAGTATGACAGAGGTGCTTTAATAGAGATCAAATTAACTCTGTTGATTGCTTTAGGTAGTATAGACATTTTAACAATGTTGATTCTTTCCAGCCATGAGCATGGTATATTTTTCCATTTGTTAACATCTTCAGCCATTTCTTTTTTCAGAGTTTCATAGTTCTCTTTATAGAGCTCTTTCACGTCCTTTGTTAGGTAAACTCTGAGATATTTCATCTTCTTTGGCACTATTATAAAGAGAATCGAGTACTGGGAAGTGCCTGTGGATCAAAGGAGTAGAGCACCAGCCTCATATGCTGGCGGTCATGGGTTCAAACTCAGCCCTGGCCAAAACAGCAAAAAAAAAGAGAGAGAGAGAGAGAGAGAGAGAGAGAGAATAGAGTCCTTGATTGTTTTTTCCTCTTGACTATTGTTGGTATACATAAAGGCTACAGATTTGTGAGTATTGGTTTTGTATTCTGAGAAGCTGCTGTATTCCTACATCACTTCTAGGAGTTTTGTTGTTGCGGCCCTGGGGGGTTTTAAACATATAATCATATGATCTGCAAAGAGTGACAATTTATTCTCTTCTTATCCTATTTGGATACCCTTCATTGCCGTCTCTTCCTGATTGCAATGGCCTAGACTTCCATTACAATGTTAAAAAGTAGTGGATACAATGGGCTACCTTACCTAGTTCCTTATCTGAGTGGAAATGATTTAATTTTACTCCATTCAACATGATATTGACTGTGTTTGCTGTAGATGGCCTCTATCAGTTTAAGAATTGTTCCTTCTATACCTATTTTCTTAAGTGTTCTGATCAAGAAAGGATGCTGGATATTATCAAAAGTGGTTTCTGCATCAATTGAGAAAACCATAACGTCTTTGTTTTTTATTTTGTTTATGTGATATATTATATTTATAGATTTACATATATTGAACCATTCTTGAGAACCTGGGATGAAATCCATTTGGTCATGATGTATAATTTGTTAGATGTGTTGTTGGATTCTGTTTACTAGGATCTTATTTAATAGTTTTTCATCAAAATTCAGTAGAGTTATTGGTGTATAATTTTCTCTGCTTGTTGGGTCTTTTCCTGGTTTGGGCATGAGGGTGATATTTACTTCATAGAATGTGTTGGGAAGTATTCCTTCTTTTTCTATGTTTCGGAAAAGGTTAAGTAATATAGGTACTAGTTCGTCTGTAAAGGTTTGCTAGAATTCTGATGTAAAGCCATCTGTCCTGGGACTTTTCTTTTTGGAGATATTTCTTACAGTTGTTAATATTTCACAACTTCGCATAGGCTTGTTCAACATTTCCACTACTTTCTGGCTAAGTCTAGGGAGGTGGTGTGTTTGCAAATATTGGTCTATTTCCTTCATATATTCATACTTCTGAGAATAGAGGTTTTTTTAATATTCATTAAGAATTTTTTGAATTTCTGTGGAGTCTGTCATTATTTGGCCTTTATCATTTCTGATTGATTGAATTAGTGATTTTACAATTTTATTTCTGGTTAGATTAGCCAAAGGTTTATCTATTTTATTGACCTTTTCATAAAACCAACTTTTTGATTGATTGATCTCTTGTATAATCCTATTGTTTTCAATTTCATTTAATTCTGCTCTAATTTTAGTTATTTATTTTCTTCTACTAGGTTTACAGTTGGCATGTTCTTCCTTTTTCAGTTGCTTGAGATGTCCCATTAAGTTGTTGCCTTCCTCTTTTTCTGTTCTTTTGAGGAAGGCTTGCAATGCTATAAATTTCCCTCTTAGGATTGCCTTTGTGGTATCCCAGAGGCTCTTTTAATTAGTGTCTTCATTTCCATTTTGTGCCACGAATTTAGTAATTTCCTTCTTACTCTCATCTATGACCCAGCTATCATTCAGAATGAGATTATTTATTTTCCATTATTTTCTATGAGCATGGAGATTCCTGTTGTTACTGAGTTCAATTTTTATTCCATTATGTTCTAGGAAAATACAAGGAATAATTTCTATCCTCTTCAATTTGCTGAGGTTATACTTGTGACGTAAGATGTGATCAATTTTGGAGGATGTTCCATGTTCTGATGAGAATATGTGTTCAGTTATTTTAGGATGAAATGTTTTGTAGATGTCTGTTAGTCTATAATTACTTTGCTTAGATTCTTATTGGAGGATCTATTCAACACTGCCAAAGGGATATTAAAATCTCCAACTATTATGGTGCTGGAAGAAATCAAGTTGCTCATGTCTGTTAGCATTCTTATAAATTGAGGTGCATTATGATTTGGTGCATATATGTTAATAATTGAAATCTCATCATGTTGAATGTTTCCTTTAACAAATACGAAGTAACTATCCTTATTACTCCTTACTTTTTTGGTTTAAAGACTATTACATCTGTGAATACAATTACAACACTTGCTTTTTTCTGATTTCCATTGGCCTGAATTATACACGACCATACCTTCATCCTGAGCCTACATTTATGTTTTAAGGTAAGATGAGATTCTTTTATTTAAGCCATTCACATTAAGAGTATTGAAAAGCATGGTAGCATTTTGAGTACTGAGATTTTCAAGAGTCCAGAGGACATTTTTAATCCTTTCGCCACTGTGGAAGTTGGAGTTTGTTCAAAAATTTTTGAGGGAGTTTACTTTTGTGGTAGTGCATTGTGCTTGTCATTGTGGAGAATGGGTCTTAGAATATCCTGGAGAACTCGTTGACTTAAAGCAAATTTCTTCAACTTGTGAACGTCATTTAAGTATTTAATTTCTCCATCATACATTAAACTCAGTTTAGCTGGATACAGGATCCTGAGTTGAAAGTTATTTTGTTTTAGGAGATGAAATGTCGATGACTACCCTCTTCTAGCTTGAACAATTTCAGTAGAGAGATCTGCAGTGATTCTAATGTTTTTCCCCTTGTAGGTTAAGGTTTACTTACATCTGGCTACTTGCAGAATTTTCTCCTCCACATTTACTTTGGCAAAGTTAATTATAATGTGTCTAGGAAATGTTTTATTTGGATTGAGTTGTGCTGAGGTTCTGAAACTGTCTGCTATCTGGATTTCAGAATCTCTTGCCATGTTTGGGAAGTTATCCTCGCTTATCTCTTGGATTAGAGCATCTGAGCCTTTTGAAACAACCTCTTCTCCTTCAGAGATTTGTATAATGCGATTATTTGCTCTTTTAGAATGGGCCCATAATTCTCTCAGGGAATGGTCCCTTTTTGCTCTCCACTTCTCTTCCGCTTTGAGCATTTGGGAGCATTCCAAAGCTTTGTCTTTAATGTCAGAGATCCTTTATTCTGATTGCTTCATTATGTTACTGATCAATTCTACTGTATTTCTCAGATCTTTGAGGGATGCACATTCTTATGTCAATATGTCAAAATCTTTGGTGATTTTGTCTGTGAATTCTTTGAATTCCTGGGACAACTTCTTAATTACTCCTTGAAATTTTAATTCTATCTTTATGTCCTTTCTGTTGATCTTATTTGCCATCCAAATTCTGAACTCGATTTCTGACATCTCAGCCATTTGTTTATGAATGTGATCATCTAGTGTTTCTCTTTTGTCATTTCATGGAGGAAATTTACTCTGATTATTCATGTTGCCAGAGTTTTTCTGCTGATTCCACCCCATGATTATTTTTCACCATTTGGCTAGATGGGCAAGTATGGTGAAATTGGAGTGTGGGCTCCTGTAGTTATCGTTAACTAGTCCTTTGCCAAAGATCTGGGACTGGTGACTGTAGCTTTTTCCCCTACAGCTTTGCAAAGGACCCATACAGTATTACAGTCTAAAGAAGTGGGGACCTGCTTGTTGTGGTGGAATTAGGTGTCTCTCTATTATATTCAACTGGTCAGCTGGTCTTTGTCCAATCCTAGGGGATCAGTGACTCCGGGTTGAAGTCTCAGCTGTGGAGAAATGCAAGAAACTATGACACCCCTCCCCCCCCACAGGCAACAATTAGAAGAGGAAAATCATCAATTCCAGTTGCCATACAATCAGGGTACCATTCAAGAAGGTCTTTCGGTGATTGACCCAGGTTAGGAGTTCCAAACCAATTGACCCAGTCAGCACCAATTTTCAACTGGGAGAGTTTGAAAGGTCTCCAGCAACTAGATAGCAGAGGACTACAGTTGCTAAAATATGGCTTGCTTCAGTGTTCTATGGAGTCAGAAAGGCCCACCCAGTAGCAGAATTGGACCAAGGGGCTGAGATAATTTTCCCCACCTTGCACCTCTTTTATGCTCAGTCATTGGTAAACCCATGGGGTGGACCTGCACCCACCAATAATAAGGTGTGTCAGGGCTTTGTTTCTACCAGAGTCAAAGGAAACTCTCAGTCTGGCCTCATCCTCTGCCACCAGCCAGCTGGGGAAGCTGAGGCCTGCCTGCCTAGGGTACTCAATGGCAACTGGGGATTGTTCCGCCTAAGCTCACTCCAAAATTGAGGATAACAAGTCAGCAAATGATTTTCTTCCTCAACTACCACGCCTTTGCCACAGCCACTCTGCAGCACTTGTGTCCCTGTAGTTTAAGATCTAGTTTCCTTTGGCAGGCATCAGAGTTGGAGAGGTGTCTCTGCAAGATTAGACTCCTGTGGGATTGCTCTACTGTTGCTGAATCTTTGTGGGAAGTGTCCCTGTGCAGCTTCCAGGCATTTACCTTGTCCAGGGAGGCAGCCATAGCAGCAGCCCTGGGAGCACATATCACACAGCTCCAGAAGCAGGGCGAGACACACAGTGAGAGGCTCTGGATGGGCAGGGTGCAGGGCATGCAGCTCTGGCAGGGTGGAGTGCATGGCTCCAGCATGGTGGGTCATGGACCACGTGGCTCTCAAGCCTCCTCCTGCAGCTGGTTTGCACTTTTGCAGAACTAAGCCCAACAGCCAAACCCCCTTTGTCTGCACTACTGTTGGACTCACTGTTACAGTGGAGCTTTTCTACCATGGCCCTTGCATTACCAGGACCTGGCTATGAACTGCTGACATTCTTGTCTCTGCAGGTTAGGTTTCTGGACCAGCAGGTGAGGGGGGAAGGGTGGACTGAAGTTCAAAATGGCAGGGAAAATGTTAGTTCAACTTTCATGCCTGGCAAGGGAGTGCTCAGGGTTACAACAGGGTCCCTTAGTCCCCACTTCCTACAACTCTCTCCCATGGGGTGAGACAAAAGGTCCTCAGTTCACCACTCGCCTGTAGAAAATCTACAGTGAGGGAGGCAGAGTATGATGGCAGATGGGATAGACATTTAGCTCATCTTTCCCAGAACAATAGGGCTAGATCATTCCTTGCATTGAATATTGGTGTGGACAGGCAGTTCAGGGTATGCAGCGAATTAGCAGATTGCTGGACTTGGAGTGTAATGTGGAGCTTCAGAGTCTGCCAGGAAAATTTCTGTGCCACTGCTGAATTGGCAGACTGCAGCAGCGGCAAAAAGCCCCCTCCCATGGAGGATTACAAGTCTCAGTTCATGGGAAAACTAGGTGTTGTGTGGAAAGATTGGTTAAGTGTGGACTTCTGAGCGGAACTTGGCAGCCAGATAGGGGTGCTGTCTCGAATGGCATCACTGTGGCTAAGCAGTGGAAGAGATACTCAGATGGGAAATATCCCAGATAGGAAGGAGAGATGTTTTGAAATTTAGGAAATGGCGACTGTCACAGGCACCTTTCCATGGGCCAAGTACAGCAATTTGAATCTCACTTGCAGGCAGCCATTCTGCTCCCAAAGGAGACCCAGAATATTCTGCAATTCATGGGAGCTGTTGCAGAGAGAATTTGTGAAACCTGCCTGTGAAGATTTTTTGAGATCAGTGGAATCAACAGTTTGGCATGGTCTAAGTGCTAAGCGGGTAGTCAGGCAGCCACCAAGAACAGTGTAAGCCGGGAATCAGGTATAAGCCTGGGAACTACTCATGGCACCAAGTGGTATCCAGAAAGTATATGGCAACATAAATATATTCCCACTAATGTTCATCCCTGTGGCATACATATATAGTTGTATGATTTTATATATATACATATATATGAATAATATTTTTGTTACTGATGCCTTTATTTTCTTTCTCTTTCCTTGTTCTTTTTCCTCTTTTATATTTATTCCTTTTCTTTCTTGTAGGAGTCATTGTTAATTTTTTTAATTATTATTAATACGATTTTTTTTCTCTTCTTCCAATCTTATGGTTGATGAGAGTGCCTACATCAGGCTATTTGAGTTTTTTTGTTTATCTTTTTTGGATTTATTTTTGTTTTTCTTTGTTTGATTTTGATTAAATCATAGCTGTGTAAAATAATGCAATCATAGGGTACAATGTGCTGCCTTAATACACAATTAGAAGTACTTTCATCATACTGGTTAACATAGCCTTCATGGCATTTTCTTAGTTATTGTGTTAAAACATTTATATTATACATTTAGTAAATCTCACATGTACCCTTGTAAGATGTACTGTATGTGTGGTCCCACCAATTATCCTCCCTCCAACCATCCTCTCCCATTTCCTCCCATTAAACATGTAAGAGGTAAAGTCTCCATATTTCTTTAAGGTTGCATAATATTCCAAGATGTAAATATAACACAACTTACTAATCCATTCATAAGTTGATGGGCACTTGGTCTTCTTCCACGACTTAGTAATTATGAATTGGGCTGCAATAAACATTCTGGTACAAATATCTTTGTTATAATGTGATTTTTGGTCTTCTGTATATATACCTAGTATAAAAATTGTAGGATCAAATGGCAGGTCTATTTTTAGATCCCTAAGGGTTCTCCAAACATCTTTCCAAAAGGAACGTATTAGCTTGCATTCCCACCAGCAGTGTAGAAGTGTTCCCTTTTCTCCACATCCATGCCAACATCTCTGGTTTGGGTATTTTGTGAAGTGGGCTAATCAGACTGGAGTTAGATGATATCTCACAGTAGTTTTGATTTGTATTTCTCTGATGATTAAGGATGATGAGCATTGTTTCATATGTCTGTATGTCATTTGCCTGTTTTCTTCAGAGAAATTTCTCCTCAAGTCCCTTGCCCACCATATATGGGATCGCTTGTTCTTTTCTTGATAATACATTTGAATTTTCTGTAGATTCTGGTTATTAAACGATTGTCGGAGACATAACCAGCAAATATCTTCTCCCATTCTGAGGGCTATATTCTTGCTTTACTTACTGAGTTCTTGGCCGTGCAAAAGCTTTTTAGTTTGATCAAGTCCCAATAATGTCTTTTTGGTGTTGCTTCAATTGCCCAGGGTGTCCTCCACATAAAATACTCCCGCAGGCTGGTATCATCAAATGTTTTCTCTGCACTTTCTAAGAGTATTTTTATAGTTTCATGTCTTAAGTTTCAATCTTTAATCCAATGAAAGTCTATCTTAGTTAATGGTGAGAGGTGTGGGTCCAGGTTCAGTCTTCTACAGGTTGACAGCCAGTTCACCATGCACCATTTATTAAATAGGGAATCTTTTCTCCAGTGAATGCTTTCAATTGGCTTGTCAAAGATCAAATAACAGTAAATAGCTGTGTTCATCTCTTCGTTCTTTATTCTGTTCCATACATCCAACTCTCTATTTTTGTGCCAGTACCATGCAGTTTTGATCACTATCAATTTATAGTATAGTCTGATGTCTGGTAGCATGATTCCTTCTGCTTTGTTTTTATTTCTGAGTAATGTCTTGGATATTCAAGGTTTTTTCTGATTCCATATAAAACTAATTATTACTTTTTCGAAATCTTTAAAGTATGACAATGGAGTTTTAATAGGGATTGCATTAAAATTGTATATCGCTTTGGGTAGCAGGGAAATTTTAACAATGTTGATTCTTCCCAGCCATGAGCATGATATGTTTTTCCATTTGTTAACAACTTCAAGGTATTTCATTTCTTAGAATTTCATAGTTCTCTTTCACATCCTTTGTTAGGTAAACTCCCAAATATTTCATCTTCTTTGGCACCACTGTGAATGGAATAGAGACCTTGACTGTTTTTTCAGCTAGACTATTACTGGTATATATAAAGGATACTGTATTATGAATGTTGATTTTGTAACTTGAGACTCTGCTGTATTTCTTGATCACTTCTACATTTTGTGGTAGAATTCCTGGGATATATTTTCCAGAAATACAATCATATCATCTGCGAAGAGTGAAAGGTTGATCTCTTCTGACCCTATGTGGATACCTTTGATCACTCTTACTTGCCTAATTGCGATGGCTAAGACTTCCATTGCAATATTAAAAAGCAGTGGAGACAATGGGCAACCTTGCCTGGTTCCCGATCTGAGTGAAAATAAATTCAATTTAACTCCATTCAATATGATATTGGCTGTGGGTTTGTTGTAGGTGGCCTCTATCAGTTTAAGAAAAGTGCCTTCTATACTCATTTTCTTAAGTGTTCTGATCATGAAAAGATGCTGGATATTACCAAAAGCTTTTTATGCATAAATTGAGACAATCATATGGTCTTTGTTTTTTAATTTGTGTGGTGAATTATATTTATAGATTTACATACATTGAACCAGCTTTGATTTAACCCTGAGATAAAACCCACTTGGTCACAGTGTACAATTTGTTTGATGTGTTGCTGGATTCAGCTTGCTAAGATCTTGTTGAATATTTTTGCATATCTATTCATTAGTGATATTGGTCTATAATTTTCTTTTCTTATTGGGTCTTTTTCTGGTTTGGGGATCAAGGTGATGTTTCTTTCATAGAATGTGTTGGGTAGTATTCCTTCTTTTTCTATATTTTAAAAAAGATTGAGTAATATACATACTATTTCCTCTTTAAAGGATTGGTAGAAATCTGATAGGAAAACATCTGGTCCTGGAATTTTCTTTTTAGGGAGATTTTGAGTGGTTGATACTATTAC